>NC_068396.1:32080983-32265617 GCF_023724105.1 Carassius gibelio | reverse complement strand
GACACTCCAATTCAAGTACCTCAAAGTGCAACAAGACCAGTTTTGCTCATTTTGCATAATCCCAAAAGCGCTCATCAGGCAGACATTCATAAATGAACATTTGTGTTTAATATTAGTAACATGACTTACCAGCCAAATGAAGGATTATGTTCATTTTGCTTTGCATTGATGATCCTCTAAAAAAGAATCCTGTGTCCTCCGTCCAGTGCTGTATTACAAACTAACAGCTGTCTTGTAAGCTTAAAAATGCTATAAATTCCTATGAAGATGCATTTGCATTTTCCCCTCTAGGAAATACAAACCAGACATAAACAAAACAGTGGCTTCTCACCGCTGTGCTTCTGTCAGACTTCGTTTACATAATTTTAGGAACATGCCATGCCTTTATTCAAGTCAATAAATGGTGGTATTGTTTGACAGCAAGTTGAAAAAAGCATTAACAAAGAATTAACTCTGTGAAAAGGCTTGAGTACACACGCCTTGTGTTAAAGGCAGTAGATGCTGTGAAAGTGTTATTAGTTTAAAAGTACTGAGGTCTTCAATATGAGAAAGGCTTTTGCAAACCAGTAGAGCCATCAAAGCTGCTTAAGAGTATAGTAATGACTGAAACTAGGAACTACTGATATAAAGTGGTCTATAGTGGCATATAACAAGGTTTACACACAAAATGAAGTTCTATGTTTTGGGGATCTGGATTTGTCTGTCATTTTTGCCATGTTTAGTAACTTGTCTGAGGATTTGTTCCTCTACTTAAAATGATCAGTTGCTAGATGATACCATTGTTATTCCTCATTGATGTTCAAGAAAAGAAACCAATAAAGAACACCTTTCCTGTTCATGACATGTACATGTCCCAAATGCATCATGAGATGAAGCGTATCATTCTGAACATGAAAACAAAGGGAACCAATGTTGTGTTGATACAACCTTAATCAGAGTTACTAAAACAGACATCGCGTTGTTTTCATATGGATCTCTCATGTCTCTTCGTTGAGTATTCATGGAGTTACAGTTCATTTTAATGACGTGTTTGTAAATGAAGATCAGCGCAGACAAAGACTGCAGACAGCGCACCTTGTTTGTTATCTTTATTTTATAAGTGCACAAAGGTTTTTTGTTATTATGTCTGTATCCAAAAAAAAGTAGACCCTTTACAGATTCGATTGATGTATTGCTCTTATCTGTACGATTAAAACTGAGAGTGTAATTCAAGTTCTTTTCGGGGTTATCAGGAGAAAATGACTCAAAACACATATATACGTTAATGGACTTCAAAGGGTTAAACAGCTACTGCTGTAACCTGTTGCCACAATTTGATTAGATCCCTTTCTCCACACAGTGTGAATGATACATTGTGTCTGTTTTTGAGAATTGCTTATTTTCTGCTGAGACAACAACAAATAGAGCTCAAGTTAGTCATATCACAACATTACTAAGCAAATGTATGGTGATATCTTAAACCACACCTAAAACTATTCATCCAAATTATCAGATATTATTAAAACACGAGATATTTCTCATGTGCAAAAGGCAAAAGAACAGGTCACACAGCTCCAATGGTAAATGCAAATTGTAAAAAATAAATAAATGAATGCAATATAACCTAAGTACATCTAATAAAATGTTTCTTCTCTGTTTCCCATTTAAGTTGATGCTGAAATTCAAGGCACCACATGGACCACAGAACACAGAACACTTCTTACGTATTTCAAAAGTTTTCACTTCTGAAATTACACTGTGTTCCATTCAGAAACCAATTTGGGACATCTCTAAACTCTGAAGGTCCACTACAGATGATACAGTATACAACATAAAACAACATAATAGTGGGGTCACATTTACTGCTGCTCTACAGTCATTTCAATAGAATTTGAGTTTACTAAGGGTGGAAAGGTTCCTCACACAGATTTTGCTCGTGTTTAAGGTGGCCACTTGAAATCGATTCACTGACCCAAAAAAAGCTGCTTGGTTTGAAAGTCACTTTTGCATGCGCAGCGCTTCCTAATCTTACTGACAATGGACCTTTTCTGCCTGCGAATTTTTCGCCAAAATATGGCTAATGAGGAGATCACAGCGACCCAAAAGCTGTAAGGCTTTACTTACTACTGTGTGTACTTATTTACATAAGTACAGATCTCAGTTTTGTGTGTACTGGTTAGCATGCATACACACTGTTAAAACAAGAGGAAGTCACCACTAAATATGGGTGGAACTAGTGTAGTCTGACTTCCATTGCATTGAAGCAAGGCTTGCATTTTTATCAATTATTATTTGAATGGTAACAAACACAGAATCAGCTTCAAACTACTAAAGTGACAGCAAGACCTTCCATGTGCTGTTGATCTGGATCTTTCTGTCAGGTCAGTTTTTCATGAATCATACTTCATGAATCACATTTGACCAAAGGCCAACACTTATCCAGGAAGCACATGCTGAATGAATCACCTTATTTAGGTTTGTTCATCCAAAAAATTGGACTGCTTTTACAGTGTTTATGACATTTGAAAAGATATATGTGGCTCTGGACCACAAAACATGTCGTAAGGATCAATTTTTTTAAACTGAGATTGTTACATCATCCGAAAGCTTAATATATATAAACTTTCTATTGAAATTGCCTTAAAATATGTCCAAATTAAGTACTAAGCAATGCAAATTACTAATAAAAAATTAAGCTTTGATATATTACAGTATGAAATTTACTAAATATCTTCATGGAACGTGATCTTTAATTAAAGAGAGAGAGAGAGAGAGAGAGAGAGAGACTGTCCACTAGTGGACTATATGAGTAAAACATTATTTATGGACATAAATGCTGTTACATAAATTTATATTGATTATATATAAAATACAGAAAAATAGTCAGATTGCTTCACTGGTCACATTATAATAAATCATGAATGACTCCACAGACTGCTTTCTTTAGTAGATGTATACATGCTGGATGAATCACATCATACTGTTTGTCTGGACTTTAGTTTGAAATCAAACATTTGAAGTGCATGTAAAAGATCTTGTGTTTATTATGTTGATATGAATTTTCTGACTTAAAATCCTGATCTGGCACAAACATTTAAACACAGATTCTGAACTTTATAACTAATATCAACCACAAAACTCTCTGTGTTCATGGGTAACAGCTCGCCATGCAACAAGTGTGACAAACAGAGGTAGTGGCCATTAGACTCTCAAAGCATTCATCGTCCCAGACATAGGCCCCCTAAAGCAGTGGGTCTCAATTCCAGTGCTGGGGGCCCCTGCTTTGCACATTTTGCATGCCTCCCTTATTTAACACACCTGACTGAGATCATAAGCTCGTTATAAGAGTCCCATGAACTGAACTGACCAGCTGTTGATCTCAATCAGGTGTGTTAAATAAGGGAGATATGCAAAATGTACAGAGCAGGGGGCTCCCAGGACTGGAATTGACCAATGCCAATGGAAGAGTGCTACTACATGAACTACGTGTACTGCATTTTCTTCTTAATTCAATGCACCTTTAATTAAAGGGGAACAATGGAGATGATGCCAGTATCTGACTGACTGTACTTTTAGGGCCAGTTAAACAAACGTTTTTATTTATTTATTTTTTGTTAGATATTTGTTGTTCCACACGCTGACAATTCCTGAGTTTATTTTGTCTAATTATATCTGCACAGCTCTTTGGTTGTATCTTGGACAAACTTACAACTCATAGATATTAGTTCAACTATCAATATGTAAACATTACCATTATGGCAATAAATCTTCATAATCATAGTATCTACACTGAAAAAAGTAATAAGTAAATTTACTTAATTTTTATTTGGCAAGTTTTTGCACAAGCATTTTTCAAGTAAATTTAACACATTTGGAAATTAAGTAAATCTACTTAACTAAGTTAAGTAAAAAAATAAAATAAGTACATTTTATTGAGTAAAATTTAATTAAATAATATTAAATTAATGGATTTAGCAGACACTTTCATCCAAAGCATCTTACAGTGCATTCAGGCGGACAATTTTCACCTATCATGTGTTCCCGGGGAATCGAACCCCCAACCTTGCACTTGCTAATGCAATGTTCTACCACTGAGCTACAGGAACACTTCAAGATCTTGTGAAAAATAAGTGAAAATTTCACTTACTTACTTTTTTATTTTGGAAAAGTTTTTACACTAACAAAAAACCCGAAACAGAGATTCTAGAAATTTCTAAATGTAAAATATTTTTTTTCAAAACAGTTTTATCAAATGAGGGTAAATAAGTCTCTCAGTTCTGTCCCTTTAAACCAGTTTACAGCAAAGACAGCACGAAGGACTGGATGCACGTGATAAATATTCTGCAATTAAGAAAACAGACAAAAGAAATAGCACTGTAAACCCGATAAGTAAACTTTACTCAAACCGTTTGAGTAAATAGATTGCCTTGATTTAAACCATGTCAGTTTTAAAACTTTGCATTCAAGTAATTAAGTGATTAACTAAGTGCTGATTGAGCATTAGTGACGAACAGCTGCTGCTAACAAACAGAATCACTGAAGAAAAGAGAAACACAAGAACTACTACAACTGACTTCAGACACAGACTTAGATGAAATCAACTGAAATAAAATACATGAAATCTCTCAAGATCTGATTAAACAACCCCACAAACAGCATCACCAGCTCCACTTATTAATAACCAGACTGACTTTATTTCTGTCAGACGTCTACAGAAGATCTTATTGAGAATGAACTAAGGTTTAGATGTTGATTTATTGTTTCATTTGAAGTAACCATGTTAGAGATCAGTGTTTGCTTTAGTTGGGCTCTTGACCCTTGATTTCTGTCTTAGTCTTTTCTCTGGCTGTTATAACCGTGTGTTTCTAAAACACATTTGCTGTAACTCAAAGGCCCAGAAGAAGTAAGTGTGAACCTGTACCTAGGTGTAGGTTGTTATACTTTATATTGGTGATGATAATCATCAATTATTGATCTGTATGGAGTCTAATGAAGTAAGTGTTGTGTAACTAGTAGAAGTGATTCTAGTTAAAAATGACGCTAAGAGCCAGTGATTCTGTAATAATCAGTTAATATAAAAGTGATTTTCTAAACACTTTTGTACGCATACATTTTTCTTTAATGCCAGTAATTGGTCAAACACAGACATTAATAATCAGAATATTAACCTCTACAATGGTGACGAAAAAAACATGCTGCAATGCATTCTGGGTACTATTGTAGTACAGAACTCATCCATGGCTCCCAGCATGCTCTGCAACATTTTTTTTTATGGTCACCATTGTTGAGGTTCATATTCTGATTATTGATGTCTGTGTGTGACTGTTTGACACCGTAGAAGACCACACTGTTTGGAAAGTCTTTGTATTAACTGATTATCACAGAAGCACTTCCTCTTAGAGTCACTTTTACTATAATCAATCAAATTACACAACACCTAGTTCATCAGAGATTAGACTCCTAGCAGTTCAATAATTGATGATTATCATCACCAATATAAAGTATAACAGTCTACACCTAGGTAGAGATTAACACCTGATGGCTCTTCTTTTGGGCTTTTGAGTAACAACAAATGTGTTTTAGAAACACATGGTTATAACAGCCAGAGAAAAGACTAAGACAGAAATCAAGAGCCAAGAGCACAACTAAAGCAAACACTGATCTCTAACATGGTTACTTCAAATGAAACAATAAATCAACATCTAAACCTTAGTTCATTCTCAATAAGATCTTCTGTAGACATCTGACAGAAATAAAGTCAGTCTGGTTATCAATAAGTGGAGCTGGTGATGCTGTTTGTGGGGTTGTTTAATCAGATCTTGAGAGATTTCATGTATTTTATTTCAGTTGATTTCATCTAAGGCTGTGTCTGAAGTCAGTTGTAGTAGTTCTTGTGTTTCTCTTTTCTTCAGTGATTCTGTTTGTTAACAGCAGCTGTTCATCACTAATTCTCAATCAGCACTTAGTTAATTAATTAATTACTTAAATGCAAAGTTTTAAAACTTACATGGTTTAAATCAAGGCAATCTATTTACTCAAACGGTTTGAGTAAAGTTTACTTATCGGGTTTTACAGTGCTATTTCTTTTGTCTGTTTTTTTAATTGCAGAATATTTATCATGTGCATCCAGTCCTTCGTGCTGTCTTTGCTGTAAACTGGTTTAAAGGGACAGAAGTGAGAGACTTATTTACCCTCATTTGATAAAACTGTTTTGAAAAAAAAATATTTTACATTTAGAAATTTCTAGAATATCTCTTTCGGGTTTTTTATTAGTGTAAAAACTTTTCCAAAATAAAAAAGTAAGTAAGTGAAATTTTCACTTATTTGTCACAAGATCTTGAAGTGTTCCTGTAGCTCAGTGGTAGAACATTGCATTAGCAAGTGCAAGGTTGGGGGTTCGATTCCCCGGGAACACATGATAGGTGAAAATTGTTATCCTGAATGCACTGTAAGTTGCTTTGGATGAAAGTGTCTGCTAAATACATTAATTTAATATTATTTAATTAAATTTTACTCGATAAAATGTACTTATTTTATTTTTTTACTTAACTTAGTTAAGTAGATTTACTTAATTTCCAAATGTGTTAAATTTACTTGAAAAATGCTTGTGCAAAAACTTGCCAAATAAAAATTAAGTAAATTTACTTATTACTTTTTTCAGTGTACATGTTTTTCTAAATGCATTAAGAAGATAGCATTGCGTTGTGTATTTCTCATCTTTAAAGCTGCTATGTGTAATTTTATGTTAAAAACATTTTAACTCTATAATAATTAGAGGTTCATCTCTCTGTGGAAAGTGCAAAGCTCACAAACAACAGAATTGCAGCTCAAACTGAAGTCATTTTGTGTTATTTGGCTCTGGATGCTTCTGTCAGGTCAGTTCTCTCCATATTCATGGATCCCTTCTGTTAAATTTCCAAATTTTGTTTCTTTAAATATTTATTTATTTATTTATTTAACGGGACAATCTCTACTTTGACACACATTATTAATCTGATTTATATCATGACTCACTGTGATGTAAGTCTAAAATGAATTTAGTGAAATACTGAGATCTTTTTCTTTCTTTTTTTTTTTCTTTTTTTTTTTAATCCAGCAGGATTTTTGATTACTTGCACTCAAGAGATTAATATACATGGACACAGTGGAAAAGATGTCATAATTATGTTCCCATAAATTGGCATTAAAAAACACCAAGTATTTCTGCAGAGAACCATGCACATATAAAACTGGCCTTCTGGTCTTATCTGATTAGTCATTTAGTGGAAGATACAGACTGGAGGATTTTGGAAATGGCACCTTCACAGTGAACATGATTGGTTTGCACGAGCCAGACATGAGGTGGCATTTACCGGTGCGAAGTATAGACACATAACACAATCAGACTGACAGTATCTAAAGGTAGGAATGACATCTTGTCTCCAATGCCTTTCCCTGTTTTCTTAATGGTATTATGTTTTCTTTCCTCACACATAGATTCAAGTGAAAGCATCATCATTTCCACACAACCATACAAAGAAACACAAACATCCCTGGATTCACACACAACTGCACCAGCAGCACATTCAGGATCTCCATCTACCACAGAAAGCCTAACCTCCAGAGATTCAAGTCGTGATGCCCTCAAACTCTCAACCTTAGTAACAGGTAACAAGCCATTTTATACACCATTACAGTACACATTTAGCAGCCTTTGGCCAGGCTAACAATGAACCAGAATGGCATCTGCCAAGGTTACTCCAGGACAATGTTTGATAACCACAGATTTATATAAGATGATGTTTTCGGATTATTTCCAGAGTTCAGTAGTACCTATTCGATCTGCAGATGTATTTATGCCAAATTTCTCTCTCACTTCCTCAGTGTCTGCACTCACTTCACAGTATGGTGTCAGTGGTGTGGTCATAGCAGTGATCTTATTTTTAGTTGGACTGTTCATCAGTGCCAAAAGAGAGTCGAAACCTCAGAAAGTATGTGCACATGTATATGCACTCACTCGCAGACTGTGCTAAATAACAAAATATCTCAATGACTGATTTGGATTTTTATTTTTTTTGTTTTGCCAATACTCTAGTCTCTTTTTCAAAATTGTCTTAAGTTGTGCAACAGCAACACCTGTCAACATAAACAATACATGCAAAGCTGAAGAGGTGAGCGATGCCAGCTATTCTGCAAGGCAAATACTGACCACAAACAGGAAGTACACATCTTTACCTCTTGTCAAATGTGTAATCTTTACATTATTTTACAAATGCCTGGCAGCCACATTAACAATGTGCTTTTGTTTTCACACAGAACAGCACAGAGAAGAAATCTACAGAGAAGACTGAAGTCAGAAAAAGCCAATCAGATTCAGTCTATCAGAATCTAAACCTCAGCACGGTCCAATCAAATGATGTATATGGAAATCTCTGATTGCTGCATCAATTAATAAGTTTCAAAGTCGGTCAAGTCCTGGTCTTAATCCCATTGTTCAAGTTCAAGACAAGTACATTTAATTCAACAAGCCTGTAAAATTCAAGTTTATTGTTAAATAATCAAGTGTTATTAAATATTAGCTCTTGTCATTTAACATCCTCTGCACCTTGATGGCAGAGTGATCATCCCAACTTTATCAGAAGAGCTGCATCCCTCTCTAAGACTAGGTCTGTCAGTCAGAATTACATAATATACAGATAATATACAAGTGTACAGATAACTTAAACCACATTTATATTCGCTGACAAAAGGCCGTAAAATGAAGATTTCATTTCTGTGTAGACATTATAAAAGATCTCAATTTATATTCCTTATTTTATTTGAGCGAATGTCAATCACTTGCCTACAATCCATTTATTTAAACCATTTTGCAATTGCATTAAGACATGTTAAGTCAGTTTTTATTTGTTGATCTACATATACATGCATTACGTGTGTTATGCCTTTGTTTGATTTATTTTTTTTTTTTAAGATAAAAAGTGAATTTTGGAAGGAAAAAATGAATAAAGCTGATGCTACATTGTTTCTGTTAATCTGCTATTGTTCCGCAAATTAGGCAAAAATGCTATATGAATCCGCTTCACACACACATACACACATGTCTAATTCAATAATTATTTCCTGGAATCTTCTGTAAAATTCTGCAAATAACCAGAGAGACTTAAAAAAAATAATAATAATTCAAAGAAAGTGAAAATGAGGCACCTAATTTTTAGGGAACCAGGTACTGGCAGTAGTAGTTTTATGCAAGACATAGTCTAGAATATGGATTTTTCTTTGTACTCTCGAATTAATAATAATAATAATAATAATAATAATAATAATATATATATATATATATATATATATATATATATATATATATATATATATATATATATATATATATATATATATATATATATATATATATATATATATATATATAAGAGAGTTATTGAAATTTTCTGCTTTAATAAGACAAACTAAAAATGCCATGCAAGGATTTTAATGACCATGAACCCTCCTAACAAACTCATTCACTCTAACAAAGCAACGTGATATTAACAGCACTGCTGAAAAACAACACTGTAGCATTTCGTCACTTTTTATTGGAAAAGGTATTTATAATTGACAATTTGGAGAACAGCTTTTCCCAGTACTTCCTAACCACTGAAATATCATTCAGACTAATGTACAGGCCGCATGTGATTCTCTCTGAAGGTTTTTTTTAACATGGGCCTAGAATCAGACTACACACCTCAAAGGCAGAACTGACCTGATCCTGGTGAAAAGGGAATGTCCATTCATACCAAAAGTTAATCAAGAGGAAGTGGAGACGTTCTGGATATGAGTGTGTGGGTGTCTAGAAACTAGCTTATATGTGAAGAGAAAGAGTGGACAGCAGACCATAGTAATACATGTTTACCTCTGTGCTTGATGGTATAACAGAGCTCCAACATTGGCAACATTTAGTCAGTATCACATCATTAAAACAATATCTAGAGTAGACTGGACATAATAGGATCCCCATTCAAAATGAAGTTCCTCCGTGTTATTTGGCTTTGGATGTTTCTGTCAGGTAAGTTCTTTATATATGTTTGTATATGTTTGCTGAATGATGGTAGAAAACAAGCGCTTTAAGCAGGGAAAAACCACCATGTGAGTTTTTCCACAGACCTCTGGCTTTAAAAGAACCAAGCCCTCATCTTCTTCAGGGCCATATTAAGGCTTTTCCACGCATAATTAAGGGTTACTGTGGTATTAACCCCGTGCTAAGGTTACATCTGAATCTTGGTAAAGCTAAATTTCACTTTTTTATGTCTATAAAAGTTTAGGATTTACTTGAAGGGGTCATCGGAGGCCTATTTTCCACAAGTTGATATGATTCTTTAGGGTCTTAATGAAAAGTCTATTACATACTTTGGTTAAAATCTTTCAATGGTAGTGTAAAACAATATCCTTTTAACCCGTCAAAAACAGCCCTGTTTACAGCAAGCCGTTATAGCATTTCCCTTTAAACGCTAATGAGCCCCTCTCACCCCGCCTCTCTCTTCTGTGGGGTGATGCTCTCTTCTCTGAGAGACAGTAAACTTTAGTGGCCTTCGTCATGAAACCTGCTAACTAGCACATTATTAGGAAATGTAATTTGCTAAATTAATTTAATATATATATATATATTCACTTATTCTAGAGGTGAAGCTGGATCATGAATAAATCACGCAAACAGAGACACATTTAGGTAGATATGTTGTTTAAGTAGATACATTTAGGTAGATGTTAATTCAATTTCAATTCGCTTCTGTACTCAGTCGGAGATGGCAAACTATCTCCCAGTTTTCCTCCGGCCTCAAAACAGCCGTCCAATCAAAGAACAGAGTGCGGGCTAAGAGCTGTGACGTAGACACTCAGCGCAGAATTTAGGATTGTAGTTTAGGTTAGGGAAATCGAAAACGACAGCGGACATGGAGACACGGGATGCTATTCGCTCTGTTTTGGAGAATATTCCCGGCAATTGCAAACTGAAGCCCAAACAAGAAGAGTGTTTGTTTCACTTTTTGAATGGAGGTAATGTGGCCCTACTCCCAACAGGTTTTGGGAAAAGTTTAATTTATTGATTGTTTAACGGTTACCAATGATTTTAAACTTCAGACAAGCCCACCCACGAGAAAGAAAACGCTTGATAATTATACCCTTCCAGACTCTGTCTACGAGGCAAAGTGAAGTAGCAAAGTTTTGGTATTACCAGGCTATATATATGTATAAACTTCAACAGCTTCTTATCAGACAGGTTAAACTCACAAAAAATGTAAATAATAATGAGCAAAAGATAAAAACCTATTGGTTCCGGGTTAACAATTATAACTGTGGCAAAACCCAAATGGAGACATGGGTGAAAAACAGCAATAAACTCTAGCTGATTTACAGGAGGTCAAAATAGTTAATGTGTGTTAAATGTGTGTTAGTCTGATCTCTCTTAACTCTCTGGAAAGTTTGGTCCTAGAGAGTCGCAGTCCTGCAGAGTTCAGCTCCAACCCTTAAAAAAACGCACCTGCCAGTAGCCTTAGAAATCCTGAAGACATTGATCAGTTTATCCAGGTGTGTTTGATTAGAGTTTAAACTAAACTCTGCAGGACAGCACTTGTCTACCCCCTGCTCTGACCAAATACTTTCTACACTGACTGTATCTGTCAGCTTTTATTTGTGCTGTAAATAACCCATTTATAGGAAATCCTTACAGTGGTTGTGAAGCATTCACACTTCCTATTGTAATGTTTCAGACCAAAGGTACAGTAAGTGTAACAGTAAGTTACTTTGGCAAATGAATAACTGAAACCGAAGCGTCTTGAAGAGGAACTGATGGTACCAATACAATATTTCCTACTGACTCCCTAACTCTAACAGAGATTTGTTTATCCAACAGAATTCAATTCAAGCGCTGGTGAAATTTCTAGACGAGGATACAGTGAAGGAAACATCACAATTACCTGTTCCCACAGCTGGGCTTCAACCAACAATAAGTATTTCTGCAGAGATCCTTGTGGAAAGCGTGAAATACTTGTGAAGTCTCACCAGACATCTAAAGGGAGATACACACTGAAGGATTTTGGCAATGGAAACTTTGCCGTGAACATCATTGATCTACTGGAGTCAGACTCTGGGATTTACTGGTGTGGAGTGGATAGAGTTGGTCCAGACACATTTCAGAAAGTCAAACTGATAGTATCTAAAGGTAAGAATGATGAGAAACTTTATGCATTTCACTGTACTGCAGATGATTCGTCTTATATATTCATTCCTAATAACAGCATGTGTGTCAAAGTAAAGAAGGGTTACAGTCCTACCATATTGTTTCATATTAAATGGCAAAGTAAGAAGTTTTAAAGACCTATTCTTTAGGCTGACAACAGAAATACAGACATGTCTTTGAAATTACTCTTATACTTATAAACAGCCAACACTGGAAACAGGGAAGAAGTGACTCATCAAGTGACAATGGAAACACAGACAAGCACGGAAATGCACTCGACTAAACCAAGACTCTCTGTTTTCATATCTTCAACCACTAAGGACAGCACACTCTCACTGACATCAACAGGTAGTCAAACCTCTTAGTTCAATGCCTGCATTCGATCTTAAGGGTTTACTGATGTTGTTAAGTCCTCTTTTTAAAGGTTTTGTCGAAGAATCTGGTCCAGCAGGTGAAAAAACAGGCAAGTTCCTAACCCTTTATACGTATACTGACATGTTATGTAATGCAAATCAATGTTTCTATTACAATGTACAGGTGCTGAACACAAAAACTCGTCCTCGATTGCCCATATATTCCCAGTGTCAGAACATTATATTCCTTACGCTGCCGTTGGTCTGGCCATCATGTGTGCAGTTGGACTGGTCACTGTCTGTCATTGCAGAAAGAGAGTCAAGTCAAGTGAGTAAACATCCCAGTAATCTATTATATACATATATAACTATTTTTAAAAGGCAGTTCTAATAATAATAAAAATTTTATTCTTTGCTTTATTTCAGGTTGTAATCTTGATAGATCCATGTACAATTCCCAACACAGCGAGGAGGTGAGTGGAGCACAGAAACATCATACTATCTGAGCTACCACAATCACAACCCACATGGAAATAACCTATATAAACATATGTTTTCATATAGGTTTTGATGTAGGTTTTTAATATATGTGACATATATATAAAATTGGCCGTTTTCCTATATTATATATGGAATTGTATACGAATGCAAAACAAAAGCACACCATAATAGAAACTCAAAGAGAAATTAAAGACTTTGACTTACATTTTATTTCCTGACTGGTACTTCTTGCTCTGACTGACGCTATTATGAGGCATATATCCTCATATACAGTAGGTTCTTTTCATGTGGGGTTAACTTCTGCTTATAAGCCACTTCAACAGATTATTAACAATAGAATGATGCTTTATGTCTTTGATTTAGGCTAATGCTGTTTATCAGAACACTCCTGATGACAGACACTACATCACCATGAAGATGTCCAGTGACAAGTCTAATAATGAAAGCCAATCAGACCCAATCTACCAGAACCTACAGTGCAACACAACCCTGGGAGAGGATGTATATGGCAATCTATAAAACATATTAAATACAATATCCTCAAACCCAAACACATTCTACATTACAAGCATGGCACAGGTTTGTCCGGACAATTTCAATCAACAACATTTCTGAACAGTATATAGCAAAAACTCCTTGGAAGAAAAACAAAACTAAATGTACAGGTCAAGTTTCAAAAACACATCACTTGGAAATATGATCACGCCATTATTTGTATAAATAAATATCCCTTTTGCATGTAGAGTTTGCATGCGAAACAGAAATGAAGGGTTGCGATGCTACTAGGTTCATTTTAAATTGACAAATGTGTTGGGTTACTGTTCCTTTAATGAACCCCAAGACTATCCTGAGGTTAAGAGAAAGAGATAAGAGTTCCTAATACTGTATGTGAAACTAAAAACAGTATTCATCAATCACACTAACCTGTTCAGATAGTTTTAAGTTCTGTCATGTCAGCCACCGTTTTAAACAGCTGACACCTGATGGAAGACTCTGAAATCACTGAAGTGTTTGTACCTTTTTATTAGCACGTGGGATATAGCAATGCATTATGTAAAGGTGAGTTTTGTCCACAGCTGAGCAGATGTGACGACTCTCATTTTGATTAACATGGCACACGTGTGTTCATGTTTCTGCAGTGTGCTGGTCTTGATTTAAATACAAGTAAAAAGCCTATGTATTTTACTTTGCGAAATTATGTATGCTGCGACTTGAACGAGAAAGAAATAAACAGCAAATTCTTTAAATGTCTAGATATGGAGAGAGAGAGAGAGAGAGAGAGGGAGAGAGAGAGAGGTCACAAATGCCTCATACTACATTCACTTCACTCTGTGCTTGTTTGTTTATTTGGCTTACAAGAGATGTAATTCATCCAAATGTTAACCATGATGGAGCTGCAAATGCTTAATAAGCAAGGCAAAACCCAAAACATGATTACATTTTCTTTTCATGATCTGGATCTACATAGATTAGGCTGGATCATCTAATGCCGCTGTAAATCACAGATACATCCATGTCTTGGCTTGCAGCAGATCTGCAAAAATGACAAATACATCAACAAGTGTGAGATCATCACAGAGCATTAAACTTGATGAAGCTAAACAGACTTTTAAAGCTGATGTGCAAAGACCACCCTTTCATGCATGTTTTAGTCAACAAAAATGTGAACTCTTGGTTTATTTCTGGTGCTGTTTTCTGTAAGAGACACTTTGCAAATGGCTTATGTTGAGACATACAGTAATAATTCATGTTTTCTCACTTGGCTTCATTAGCTGGATGGTGAAATGTAATGCTGGCATATGCAATCTCCTCCGCTTCAGGTTTCTTTGTGTCTGTATCTCTGTCATCTTGAGCAGAAGCATTTTCAGCGTCTCTGGATTCAGAGGCCTTTCCTGCAGACGTCTGCAACAGAATCACTGTGACAAACTGGAACTTCTGTTGTGATTTTACTGCAATCCATGGAAACACATTCAGCTCTGCACATTTGTAACATCTGAAGTGTGTGATAATTAACATGCTACCTACAGACCCTCATATAAATTAATGCCAATTCATGATTCCATGTGTTTTACTCATATTTTGAATTATGTATTGAATTTGTATTAAAGTAAAAGGAAACATTTTTATTTAACAGAAAATAAAGGTCATTGACTACCAAGACATAATGTATTTTTCTAAAAATTTTTACAGTGCAGCATCTTAACGACTTACCTTTTTTTGCTCTGTGTCCTTAGAGTCATTCTTACTTTTCTTAGTCCTGTTGTTAAATATACAAGGACAAATGCATATGTAAAATATGATAAACGGAGTCGCTTTAAAACTTTAAAATAGTCCCTTTCTATCTTCACTGTTCAGAATTAAAAATTCCTAATAAAGTCCATTTTTGAAAGTTTATAAAATTTGAGAATCTGTCATGTTTCTGAATATGCAAAAAAATAATAATATTCTGCTTGCTGACCTTTTGTGCACAATGATGATGATGAGAAACAAGAGCCCACATCCAACTATTATTGCAGAAGTGACACAGACAGCAATGATATACAATATATCCCAATCACCTAAGAGGCAAGGCAATGACAAGATTGTTTCTTCATATTACAATCTTTAAACATAGGGATGATAGATATAGTAAGGGAGTGGACAGACTTTTAAACAAGATCGGCATGTGAGTGTCTGTTTATAGTGAATACCTTTAACAGAGACTGAAACAGACGCTGATCTCTGAGATCCATGTTGGTTCTGAGCCTCACAATAGTAGCGTCCGCTGTGACTGGAGTTAAAGCTGGAGATGATGAAACTCTGTCCAGATCCAACAGCTGAGCTTTGATTCTCCTTAAACCAGCTGAAGTTCAGAGCAGGAGGGTTTGAGTCACTGCTGCAGATCAGAGTCACTGAATCTCCCTCCACTATTTCCCCGGACGGACTGATGGACACTGAGGTGTTTAGAGGGGGATCTACAGGAAAAATGTTATGGTTTTATTTTGTTGTTTCATAATTTTCAACACAGTCTTTTATCACTCCCACCTTAAAATCTGTAAAAATCTTAAGCCTTATGCATTGTTGGGGACGTTTTCGTCCACTTGGGGGTAAAGTTGAGTCTTATTTTGGCCACAACTTCCTCTGTGTTTGAGCAAATTAAATGATTTTCGGTGACAAATCTTATTTTGACCCATAATTTTTGAAAATGCTTTGAAATTTTCAAAAACGTAACAATACAATGTGGGCAAATTCGCTACCCTTTCATTATGTTCTTGGATGTTTTTTTTTTGTTTGTTTGTTTTTTTGCATAAATCTATTAATCAACCTCAGTCCTGATAAAAACTACCATTTTTTTTTTTTTTAATCCAAGATTTTAACTCTTTAATTACCAAGTTCATAAATGATGTCACTGATTTGGGGAAAAAACACAAACAAAATGACATATTTTCAATATAAAAAGTGATTGTGGCTGGATATTTTTTTACCTTTTATCACAGTCTTGGGCATGTCAAAGATTAGTAACAACTTTGATGCATTGTTTTTGTGCAGCGTTACATTTAAATTTTTCTCCCTCATTTATGGTTCATGGCTGTTTTTGCCCCATTGACTTCCATTCCTACAATATCTTTTGATTGCAAAGCCATGACACCATAAAATCATGCATTCTTGATTGTTTGTGGTTTTCCCTTTTAGGGAAGAGGTAAAATTTGTTATTTTTACAGATCACTAGGTGGGACCATTAACCCTTTAGATAGGCCTGTGCAAAAAAGGCTTAGTTTCTGGCTTGTATATGGAGTATAACAGCAAATTATAGTTTTTGTGTGTGTGAGAGATTCTTGATTGTTGGTGGTTTTCCCTGTTGGGAAAAGGTAAAAAATTTCATTTTTTATAATCAGTGATGAAGACTGCAGTTCAAGACTGATTGCCATCTTCATTTGTAAATCGGGCCAGTTTCTTAATAATTTATGTATATTTTGTTTGTATTGCAACAAACAACTACATTTCAACAATAAAATAAGAGTATAAAATAAAAAAAGGAATAAAACTCAAGCAATTTAGCCATTTTCTAAATCTTTACACAAACACACACACACACAAATAATTGTTTTGTCAGAGTACATGAATGAATGAATGTATGAATGTATGAATGGCTTTCAAGGGTGAAAGTTGGTCTTTGCAGTCAGATGATGTATGATCCACCAGCAGGGTATCATATCAAAACCCATTGTATTCAAATGCAGAGAGATTTTCTGAGTGGTTGTCTGGTTAAAGTATCTCACACATGACATCGATGCTGACAGCAGGAGAGGGCAGGTCTTCATGTCCTCTGACGGCGCAGGTGTAACGGCCAGAATCACTGCGCTCGGACTGAAGCTGGAGGGTTTTGTTCTGGATCTTTAAAGCCTGTCCATTTTTGTACCAGATGAATCTGTCTGTCAGACTGCATGTGCTTTCACAGGTCAGATTGACTCTTTCTTTCTCCAGCACCAGCTGTGGTGCCTTTACCTGAAGAGCTGGAGAAACACATCCATCTAACCACGACCAAGAAATGAAATCATTAATAGAAACGAAGGAGTCAAGTGGATTACCTGAAACTTTAAGCTGAATTCCTGGTTGACCATACCATTTTTGTCCTTCAGTATTAGTTACTAATCTGAAAAAATAAACTCTTTCATCATTTTTAGTGATGTTGTGCAGTCTGAGAACAGCAGTTTGTTTCTGTCTGTCTTCAATATATTTAACCCTGTCTTTATACTCTGGATATTCTTTTAAACTTTTCATCTCTACATCTGGCGTCTTTATCCAGAATGTATCAGTCAGTTTATACTGCTGAGGGTATGTGTACGAGCATGACATGTTTACTGTGGATCCATTAAGAGCACATACTGATGTACTTTCATAAATCACATTCCAGTTTTCTCCAAAAACGCCTGCAATACAAACAAACAGAAGAACAGCAGTGAAGCTTGAGTTTTTGTTCATGTTAATAATATGAGTTGTTGTGAAGTGAGAAGTGTTTCAAAAGTTCTGCAAATTAGAAAAAACTGTGTTGCAAAAAAACACAAATTATCATGATGATGCAGAAAAAAAAAAATTAAGGCACATCAACGCAGAGACTAAAATATTAAATCCAACTAAATTCAAGACGAGTTGATATGATAAAAGGAGGCAAGAAAAATCATTGTTTAATTTCTAAATTTCACTTGTTTTGCTAACTTCCACTAACTTCAACCACACTTCCTCTTTCAGGGATAAAATATAACAGATTTTTTATGTACTATTGCAGAAAACATTTTAACAACTGTAACAACAGTAACTCACCAGAAATCATGAGCAGAAAGATGAGAGGAAGAGGAAGAGTCATTCTGACCTTCATCATCAAAGCAATCTTCACAGCCATAACTAATGAGATTATTAAAAAACAGTTATTATACAGGATACAGGACAGAAATAATCACTGTCAAACTGTGTTAGTGACGTTATTCACATTAGTTTAATAATACACATAATAGCATGTCGTTTGTTTTTAATCCACTCATTTAATTGTTGTAATTCATTTGTTGTCCAACAGAGGTTTATGTGTTGCTCTATTAAAGTGTTTTATCATATCAGATCATGTCAGAGATCCGTAGACACTTCATGAATAACATTGACCAGATGATATTTCATCCTGTACGGCTCTGGTCCAGTATCTTAAAATGTTTGTTATCATCTACATGGACATTTCTTTATTCCTCACATATTTACATACCTTTAATTGAAATGTAAATGTACAAGCTCTTTATTAAATATATGAAATCTCTCATACCTTGTTCACAGTGGCTTTCATCAGCAGTACACAAAG
Organism: Carassius gibelio; assembly: GCF_023724105.1. Taxonomy (NCBI): domain Eukaryota; kingdom Metazoa; phylum Chordata; class Actinopteri; order Cypriniformes; family Cyprinidae; genus Carassius; species Carassius gibelio. The sequence continues at coordinate 32,246,752 of NC_068396.1, read as the reverse complement.
AGGAAATGTTGAGTTTGGAACATGTTATACAAGATCAAATCTGTCAATGATTATAATAACTTCTCGTTTCTATGCAAATGTGTATTTTTTTTTATGTAAATCGGCTAAAAAGAAATTCAACCGTATTTCATAAATGATCTACTGCCTTTACAGTAAATGTCAATTCAAGACAGTTTTATTTATCTGGCATTTCACAACTGTTTTACAGAAGCTGTACATGCGTGTCAAGGTATAAATGTCTTTAGTGTAGAGGAATCTAACATTCAAACAGAAGATTTAGGCTGCATTAAATCATATTTAAGACATCAAGATAGATTATTCTGTAAAATCATTAAGCTCACAACTTCTACGGCCTCCTCCTGTCAAGCTGAAAGAAAGAAAGAAAGAAAGAAAGAAAGAAAGAAAGAAAGAAAGAAAGAAAGAAAGAAAGAAAGAAAGAAAGAAAACATTCATAAATAACTTCATATTTCTGGTTGGTGTAAAATGACTTGAGTCACTCTGAAAGTACATTCAGTCTTGCCCCACTGCCTTAGCTACAGTTTCTAAATCAGAAAACTATTCAAAAAAGCTCTATGTGCTATGTGAATTTCCATATTATTCAATAAACATTTGATATTTTCACACTGACACTGAATAGCATTTAATTATTTCTGGCTAAAGGTGAGGAGGATTTAGTCTTTCATGAAAGAGGAACTCTTACCATTATATTCTCATACACAGGTTCAGTCACATCACAAGCTTTACATCCATCGTGATGAGCTCTGGAGTTATTCATCTTTGCCATTAAAACAGAATAGAGAGATCATAAATAACTAATGTCTAAAATCAACTTGAATCATGCATTTTTGAGTTGCCAGCTCATCTCCATGATCAGTAAACAATTCCTAACCAAACTCTATTTTCTCACTCAAGACTCAACTGAACCATTGCTCATTTCCATCCACATGCTTCTCCTTAAATAATAGAGTTCAAACTTCTGGTTGGTGTAAAATACATTGATTTATTAATATAGTCACAGTAAATTAAATCCCACCCCACTCTAAATCACTCTGGCTAACAGTGAGGAGGGTTTCGTCTTTCGTGAAGGAGGAACTCTTACAGTTATATTGTCATACACAGGTTCAGTCAGATCACAAGCTTTACGTCCATCATGATGAGCTCTGGAGTTACTCATCTTGGCCATTGAAATCAGAGTAGAGAGATCTTAAATAATAATACATCTCCATGTCCAGTAAACTATTGCTAACCAAAAATTTTTTAAGACTCAACTGAATTGTTTTTCATCCACACTGTAAAACCAGACAAGTAAACTTAACTCAAACCGTTTGAGTAAACCGATTGCCTTGATTTAACCATGTAAGTTTTAAAACTTTGCAATTAAGTAATTAAGTGATTAACTAAGTGCTGATTGAGAATTAGTGATGAACAGCTGCTGTTAACAAACAGAATCACTGAAGAAAAGAGAAACACAAGAACTACTACAACTGACTTCAGACACAGACTTAGATGAAATCAACTGAAATAAAATACATGAAATCTCTCAAGATCTGATTAAACAACCCCACAAACAGCATCACCAGCTCCACTTATTAATAACCAGACTGACTTTATTTCTGTCAGACGTCTACAGAAGATCTTATTGAGAATGAACTAAGGTTTAGATGTTGATTTATTGTTTCATTTGAAGTAACCATGTTAGAGATCAGTGTTTGCTTTAGCTGGGCTCTTGACCCTTGACTTCAATCTTAATGTTTTCCCTGGCTGTTATAATGTTTTTAAAACATGTTTGTTACAACTCAAAGAAAATATTAACAGGTGTTGAATGTTATGCAGCAAACTGATGATAACAATCATCAATTATGGAGTGGTTCAGAGTTCAAAATCTGACTAATAGGTGCTGCATAATTAATTCAGTTGCTCATAATGGAAACAACTCAAAGAAACAGTGGTTCCGACGCAATCAGTTTATATTAAGCCACCAAAGGCTTTATGCACATACATCTTTTTTCTAAGGCTGCAAATAGTCACATACAAACATCAATAATCAGAATATGAACCTTAACAATGGTGACAAAAAAAAATGCTGCAATGCATGCTGGGTATTATTATAGTTAGTGATGGGAAGATGAGGCCTCATGAAGCTTTAAGCTTTTCAGCCAAGTGGTTCACAAAAGGGTTAATTTCTGGAATCTAAATTTGCTCAGAATACCACCTGGAGGCCAACAAGTGTAAAAACAAGCAGATATATTACAGACAGAGGTGTAAAGTCCAGGGGTCAGAAAGTAAAATTCATGCCATATTTTTGTTCCACCCATGAACTCAGCAGCTGATTTCACCAGAGGAGGAAACGAGTCATTCCTTTCAAGTCACAAACGAGTCTCAAGTTAAATACCAATTCCTAAAAGAGTTAAAGTTAGTGAGATAATTAGGTGACTAATTAAATGATGATTGCTGTGATGGGAAGATGAAGCCTCATGAAGCTTTAAGCTTTTCAGCCAAGTGGTTCACAAAAGGGTTAATTTCTGGAAACTTAATTTGCTCACAATACCACCTGGTGGCCAACAAAAGCAGAGTGTAAAACAAGCAGATATATTACAGACAGAGGTGTAAAGTCCAGGGCTCAGAAAGTAAAATAAATGCCATATTTTTGATCCACCCATGAATTCAGCAGCTGATTTCACCAGAGGAGGAACCAAGTCATTCCTTTCAAGTCATAAACTAGTCAAATCCCAAGTCCTCAAAGAGTTAAAGTCAAAAATAATTAAGATACTAATTAAATGATGATTGTGCATTAGTGATGAACACCTGCCATTATTGTGCATTACAGAGGATCAGATGCTGATGTTTTATTGGTTAAAATGATGCCACCATCATGGAGATCAGTGTTGCTTCAGTTGGGCTCTTGACCTTTGGCTTCTTGTGTTAGATATTTCTGTGCAAAAGCACATGTGCTGTTATAAAGCAGTGCAATCAGTGCAGAAAACTATTACTAGCTGCTTTTACACAATTAAGTAATTATTAGGCATCAGCCTGTTTATTTACAAAAAAATAAATAATAGTTTAATTTAACATATGTTCAGTTTAAAAATAAGCTACATTGTGGAACTGCTACATACTATTGCACTGTTGGTTTAATGGTGATAATTAATTTGAGATGTAATGCATATACATTTTTGAAACCTTTTCCTAATAAGACGCACAGACATCATGACCCAGCATATGAATCTCAACAATGGTGACAACTAACAAAACGCTTCAAGCTGAAGTGCATGCTGGGTAAAACCATAGTAAAAAAAAACTCCCATCATGCACTGTAGCATGAATAATTATTGTAACCACTGTTGAGGATCATATGATAAGTGCTCATGTCTAAAATCCTGAGCCTGTACACCTCTTAATCCCCCCAATATTTAAGCATTACAATAATATTTGTTTAATGGGACTTTTGTTGTAGTTCAGTAACAGCTGAACATCATGTAACAAACCAAAGAGGGACCACCCTCATGAAGGTCATTTAAATGTGTTACATGATAAAAGGGCAATTTAAGTTGCTATTTCAAGCTTTTAATACAGCAATGTGTTAATATTTACTATGTAACATAACCGCAAGTGTTTAAAAGCAAATTACTTTGAATTATTAAAAGGGTCAAGAGCCCAACTAAAGAAAACACTGATCTCCATGATGGTGGCATCATTTTGACCAATAAATCATCCGATCCGCTGTAATTCTCAATAACAACAGGTGTTCATCACTAATGCACAATCATCATTTAATTAGTTACTTAATTATCTCACTAACTTTAACTCTTTTAGGACTTGGGATTTAACTTGAGACTCATTTGTGACTTGAAAGGATTGACTTGGTTCCTCTGATAAAATCAGCTGCTGAGTTCATGGGTGGATCAAAAATATGGCATGAATTTTACTTTCTGAGCCCTGGACTTTACACCTCTGTCTGTAATATATCTGCTTGTTTTACACTCTGCTTTTGCTGGCCACCAGGTGGTATTGTGAGCAAATTAAGTTTACAGAAATTAACCCTTTTGTGAACCACTTGGCTGAAAAGCTTAAAGCTTCATGAGGCTTCATCTTCCCATCACTAGTTATAGTACAAAACTAACCTATGGCTCCCAGCATGCTCCGCTGCATTTTATTTTTATTATAGTAACCATTGTTGAGGTTCATATGCTGATTATTGATTACTGTGTGTGACTGTTTGAAACTATAGAAGAACAAACTGTTTAGAAAGTCCTTTATGTTAACCAATTATCACAGAACCACTGCTGCTTAGAATCACTTTTACTATATTATCTAATTGCACAACACCCATTTTATCAGAGGTTACACCCTGAACAGTTCAATAATTGATGATTATCATCAAAGAGTTAAGTAAAAAATGCTAATGGCATTTCTTTTGGGCTTTTGAGATACATCAAACATGTTTCAGAAACACAATGACTGAAGTCAAGGGTCAAGAGCCCAACTAAAGCAAACACTGATCTCTAACATGGTTACTTCAAATGAAACAATAAATCAACATCTAAACCTTAGTTCATTCTCAATAAGATTTTCTGTAGACGTCTGACAGAAATAAAGTCAGTCTGGTTATCAATAAGTGGAGCTGGTGATGCTGTTTGTGGGGTTGTTTAATCAGATCTTGAGAGATTTCATGTATTTTATTTCAGTTGATTTCATCTAAGGCTGTGTCTGAAGTCAGTTGTAGTAGTTCTTGTGTTTCTCTTTTCTTCAGTGATTCTGTTTGTTAACAGCAGCTATTCATCACTAATTCTCAATCAGCACTTAGTTAATCACTTAATTACTTGAATGCAAAGTTTTAAAACTTACAGGGTTTAAATCCAGGCAATCTGTTTACTCAAACGGTTTGAGTTAAGTTAACTTGTCGGGTTTTACAGTGTAATTCTATTTTAAAATTTATTTTATTTTATTTAATTCTGTTTTTTTAACAGCAGGTGTTCATCACTAATGCTCAATTATCACTCAATTAATCACTTCATTATTTTATTGCAATGTAAATCTTCTTTCAGTGAACTCAACTGAATTAAATTCAGAGTACTTAAATGGTTTAAGGCAATTGGTTTCCTCAAACGGTTTGAGTAAACCTAATTTGTCAGGTTTTTAAGGATATCTGTTTACTCAAACAGTTTGAGTTAAGTTACTTGTCGGGTTTTACAGTGCACCCGTTTAATTTTGCATCATATTTTGATGAGTTCTTACAGCACTGAGCAGAACCAATCACACATGATTCTGTTGATGCATTGTATTAATGCAATAACCAATCAGAAGCATTCAAGTGAGTCGAAATGCCAGAGTTTTGTTCGCTGACTAAATTCTGCCCTCTCACCATTTCTCTCATGATCCATGTTTTTTTTTTAAAAATGTATTATAATATTTTATGACATAACACCCATGTATGATACTTGTCCGAAAAGATGAGTCCATGATGTGCATTGTTAATAGATTTCATTAACATTAGACTACTTTTATCCTTTCCCTGGAGTTGGTTTACCCTCCGCCTAGATTGTAGTTGATACATGACAGTGAAAGATGACTTTAAATAATCCTGAAAATATATTAAGGTAAAGGTTAAGGTGTGCCACTAAAAGCACGAGTGGATCAGGTAATGTGGTCTAAAATCGCCACTGGCGAGTAAATTATATCCTGCCTTTTTCTAAATGTATAAAAACCTTTCAAACAAGCTTTTGCTATATGAATCTCTATACTTCTGCAAAAGACATTTGATATTTTCACATTGACACCGAAGAGCATTTAGTTCATTCTGGCTAACAGTGAGGAGGGTTTAGTCTTTCATGAAAGAGGAACTCTTACTGTTATATTCTCATACACAGGTTCAGTCACATCACAAGCTTTACGTCCATCATGATGAGCTCTGGGATGATCCATCTTTGCCATTAAAACAGAATAGAGAGATCATAAATAACTAATGCCTAAAAACAACGTTTTTGAGTTGCTAGTTCACTTCCATGAACAGTAAACCATCAGTAACCAAATCCATTTCTCACCTGAGACTCTGCTGAATCATTTTCATTTTTCATCCACCTGCTTCTCCTTTAAAACAATGTATGTAACAGTGAGTAGAATATGTCGAATATATCATATGTCTGTGTAAACAGCTGACTAAAAACAGTGGTAAACGAAAAAAAAAAATGTTTTATTTTACATCATTGTTTTACATCATTATGGTATGATATATTTCCAGCTTCAAGCCATTTGTCTCACCAACAATTACAGCCATTAATGAATCAGTACAAGCAATCAGAAAATGTGGGGCCAGATTAACTAAACAGGGATGATGACAAAACATGCTGATGGGAAGTTCTGCAGCTGATCTACACTGTATTTTTATAATGACCAAGATCTACCCATATGAGTTAAGACATGGTTTTGGGGCATTAAATAGTGCTGTAAACACCAGTAAACTATCTACACCAAACTTAATAAATAACCATGCTCTTCCCATAAAAGTTGCATTTGAAAGGGAAACGTTCCCGGGTTACTTAACTGTAACCTTGTTCCCTGAGGATTGGGAAACGTCTTATTTGTGACCAGCTTTGAATAATGTGTGTAACACATCGATAGAATTGACCCGGTGGTGATATAGCCTCAGTTGATGACATCATCGGGGCGTGCACCCGCAACACGGGGCTCTAAATAGATACGCCACAGGTGCATCAACAGGATATTTTGTCTGAAGAGCAGAACTGGAACATATTCAATACGGCAATGCAGTGCAGCATCTCGTTCCGCTTTCTCGGGGAACAAGGTTACAGTTAAGTAACCTGGGAACATTCCCTTTTGAAAGCTTCAGTCGATGCTGCACTGCTCAGCGCATTGGGAACGAGAATACCCATGCCGCCATGCCTGAAAAATGTCTGGACCCCTAAGGTTGCGCGGGTGTGCTATCAAACCACAAGAAGGCCTCAGACATTAGCTTGTGATGTTGGCTCAAGGACATGAGAGCCCGGAGTAGCATAGACATCCAAACTATAAAATCTTATGAATGTGTGTGGGGAGGATCAACCTGCCACATCACAAACCTGTTGTAAGGGGGCACCCCTTGCTAAAGCACTAGAGGAAGCGACCCCCCTTGTGGAGTGAGCTCTAAGACCTATAGGTGAAGCTTGACCATGCACCAAACCTCAAAAGCCAAATTAATAGCATCCCTGACCCAGTGAAACATGGTCTGCCTGGTGGCAGCTGCTCCTCTGTTAACACCACCATAAAAGACGAACAGCTGCTCTGACTTACGCCACTGGCTAGTGCAGTGGACATAAGCCTGAAGAGCAAGGATTGGACACAGTCTATAAGATTTCTCCTGCTCCGGCGTTGTGAACGGCGGAGGGCAGAAGGCCACTAGAATGACCGGATGTACAGCCACAAAAAAAACGGAACCTTAGGCAGGTAATCAGGATGAGGATGCAAAATCACTTTTACCCTCCCCGGGGAAAAGTCTAAGCATGATGGTGAGATAGACAGAGCCTGCATATCCCCAGTTCTCTTCAAAGACATTTTTGCCATGAGAAAAAACATTTTCAAAGTCAGAAGCTTATAAGGCACTGACTCTAAAGGTTCAAAGGGGGTTTCAACCCTCGAGAACTATAGCCAAGGCCCAAGAAGGCATCCTGGTTTTCAGTGCAGGCATCAGTCGTCTGGCCCCAAGAAGGGAGTGAGAGAGCAGAGGGTATCTTCCGAGTGGCATCCCATCAATCAAGGCATGGCAAGCCGAAATAGCGGCCACATAAACCTTAAGAGTAGCAGGGCATGTGCCTGTTGACAATTTCTCTTGCAAGAAGTCCAGAACTAAAGCAATGTGGCGGTTGACTGGATCAACATTGTGTACCACACACCACCTGTCAAAGACACCCCATTTACCGGCATAACTCTGTCTGGTGGAGGGAGCACTAGCACTAAGAATGGTATCAATAGCTTCCGGGGACAGCTCTGTGTTCCTCAGTTGGTACCCTTCAGGGGCCAAACATGAAGATTCCACAGATCGGGCCTGGGATGGATTATTGTGCCCCTGCCTGAGACAGAAGGTCCCTCCTCTCTGGAATCGCCCATCGCGAGCCATCGAGGAGAGATATTATCTCAGAGAACCATACTCTGTTCAGCCAATGTGGCGCTATCAGCAAGAGGCAAGACCTTTGTTGGCGAACTCTGGCTAGGACTCCCGGGAGCAGAGAGACTGGAGGAAATGCATACAGGCGCATTTTGGGCCATGAGTGCGCCATCGCATCCAGACCCAGGGGGACTGGGTGACTCAGAGAGAAGTAGAGGGGACATTGTGCTGTTTGATGGGAGGCGAAGAGGTCCACCTCTGCTTCGTACAATTTTCTCCAAAACAGTTTCACTACCTCCGGGTGGAGTTTCCATTCCCCCGTCGGTAATGCCAGTCTGGACAGTAAATCTGCTCCTACATTCAAACGCCCTGGAATGTAAACTGCCCTGATTGACAGGAGCCTGTCCTGGGCCCAAAGAAAAATCTGCCTAGCTATCTTGTTCATATTGCGTGAGCACAGACCCCCCTGGTGATTTATATAAGAGACTGTCGCTCTGTTGTCCACCTGTACTAGGACATGACAGCCCCTTAAATGATGGAGGAAATATTTCAGAGCCAGAAATACGGCCATCAGCTCGAGGCAATTGATGTGCCAATCGAGCTTATGACCCTCCCATTCCCCTTGAGCTGGATGGCCATCCAAGACTGCTCCCCATCCCATCAGGGAGGCATCTGTCGTTATCAATCTGCGATGACACGGTGCCCCTAGATTGGGACCCAAGGCAAGGAACCGGGGTCTGATCCACAGAGATGTATGAGTGCACGAAGCCAGCGGCGCGTCACTTTTATTCGCCTCTTGGATGAAATCCTTTGGCTTTTAGCCACAACTGAAACGGTCTCATGTGCAACAGCCCCAAAGGAATCACCGTGGATGCTGAGGCCATGAAACCTAATATCTTTTGATAATGATGAACAGTGTGATCCTGGACTAGCCTGACCTTGCTCATGGTCTGCCGAATGGTCTCGATCCGAGCGGGAGACAGTTGTGCCCGCATCGTGGTTGAATCCCAAATGATCCCGAGATAAGTCATTCTCTGGGCCGGACAGAGAACACTTTACTCGGTGTTGAGTCTCAATCCCAGAGAAACTAGATGAGCTAACACGATGTCTCTGTGTTGTAGCGCCATTGTGCTAGTATTAGCCAATCGTTGATGTAATTCAAAATGCGAATGCCCTGGAGTCGTAATGGAGCCAATGCTGCATCCATGCATTTTGTGTACATGCAGGGTGATAAGGCTAGGTCAAATGGAAGAACCCAAAATTGGTATGCTTCGTCCCTGAAATTTCAAAATGGCAAAATTTCTATATGAAAATATGCGTCCTTCAGATCGATCGTGATGAACCAATCGCGATGCCGAATTTGCGACAAGACCGTCTTGACGGTCAACATCTTGCACTTGAGCGCTTTGACTGTACGGTTTAACACTCAAAGAACCAAGATTGGATGCAGTCCCCCACCATTTTGGGAACCAGGAAGTATCTGCTGTAATAGCCCGACTCTCTCCTTGGAAGAGGAACATGTTCTATGGCCTCTTTGCCCAGAACATTTTTTAGATCTTGAGACAGTACCTGCATCAGCTCTGGCTTCACGGAAGTGTAGACCACACCGTTGAAACCTGGAGGATGACGAATAAATTGGATCCTGTATCCTATCCATACTGGGCTCAGCACCCATGCCCGGCAGAAGTTTCCAAGCTGCCAGATTCTCTGAGACTGGAACCAATTTTAATACTTCCTTTTGAGGGGATGTTCGATGTTCCGTGTCCTGAATGATGGCAGGAAACACTGGAACATCTAATACCTTGCTGAAAACTACCTCCCCCCGAATCACACCAAGAGGGGGGATGGAGGAGTTTTGTGAGGGTACCAGGGCAGGGCGAAAAACTCTCGAGCACGCACCATCCCGTGAGGGACTACCCCCACCAGCAAGGGCGCCAGAGCATTAAGACTTCCTCTTCTTATAAAGGACATTCCTGATGACTGGCCTGGGAGGTTGCTGAGCACGGCGAACCTATCCCCAATCCCTACGAGGAGGAGCGCAATTCGCCACGCTCTGCTTCTTAACCTCCCTGGCTTTTGAAGGACTGGGGTGAGGCTGGGTGGCTGATGGCCCCTCCCTTTGACTGCGGCAAGGAAGGAACTGAATGAACGCTTCTTCTTTATTCTTCACCTCCCTAAACCTCTTGACAACCGTATTAACCAAATCTCCAAACAGGCTCGATGGAGAAATAGGTGAGTCTAAAAGAAACAAACGTTTCCTCTCCTTAATGCCCATCAAATTAAGCCACAGAGCTTTCAAAAGGGAGCTGCTGCAAGTCCATGTGTCCATGCATATTCATCACCAATGTTTTTACTGCCTCTCTGTAAATCCTGACTGTATATATTGGTAAATAATAGTTTTTTAATAATTTATATGAGAGGTTTTGGAAATCTTACCAAATTAGAAATATCACAATGCCAACTGCAGCTCCAAAAATCACGACGATGAATATGTACAATATCATCCAATTTCCTACCACTGAGACAACAGAGTAAATCATCTGAACAGATTCATTTGCTTCAGTTTAGAAAGAGTAATGTGAGCAAACAAGCGGCTCTACCTTTAACAGAGACTGAAACATACGCTGATCTCTGAGATCCATGTTGATTCTGAGCCTCACAATAGTAGCGTCCGCTGTGACTGGAGTTAAAGCTGGAGATGATGAAACTCTTTCCAGATCCAACAGCTGAGCTTTGATTCTCCTTAAACCAGCTGAAGTTCAGAGCAGGAGGGTTTGAGTCACTGCTGCAGATCAGAGTCACTGAATTTCCCTCCACTATTTCACCAGACGGACTGATGGACACTGAGACACTCTTTGGAGGATCTAGAGGTTAAACAACATGATATTCTTATTCATATGCCATCTTTATCTGTTTGAATAATTTCACTTTCCTTTTATCTAGTACAGCAGCAACTAACAAATGCATTTCATTTACAAAACATCACAGTTGAGAATAAGATTTTGATTGTAACTGCAAGCGATTTTAGCCAATTTTTTTTTTCAACTTTATATGTGGACTGACTCACAATAACAAGTCTAATATCTGAAGATAATATTACCCAATTGTTAGAAAATACTGGCAAAACATCTATTCTGCAATAAAATATGTGTGTCATCATGTGTGTATGTATTTTGCAGTCAGAAGGTTTTAGGTACAGTTATATTTGATTGACAGAGAGACATGGTCTTTCGAGGTTGATTTCTACAGCAACATGATATTCAGGAATTATTGTTTGATATAATTTTTAAAGTATATAAAGTATCTCCTCACACATGACATCGATGCTGACAGCAGGAGAGGGCAGGTCTTCATGTCCTCTGACGGCGCAGCTGTAACGGCCAGAATCACTGCGCTCGGACTGAAGCTGGAGGGTTTTGTTCTGGATCTTTAAAGCCTGTCCATTTTTGTACCAGATGAATCCATCTGTCAGACTGCATGTGCTTTCACAGGTCAGATTGACTCTTTCTTTCTCCAGCACCAGCTGTGGTGCCTTTACCTGAAGAGCTGGAGAAACACATCCATCTAACCACGACCAAGAAATGAAATTATTAATAGAAATTAAGGAGTTGAGTGGATTACCTGAAACTTTAAGCTGAATTCCTGGTTGACCAGTCCATTTTTGTCCTTCAGTATCAGTTACTAATTTAAAAAAAAAATAAACTCTTTCATCATTTTTAGTGATGTTGTAAAGTCTGAGAACAGCAGTTTGTTTCTGTCTGTCTTCAATGTATTCAACCCTGTCTTTATACTCTAGATATTCTTTTAAACTTTTCATCTCTACATCTGGCGTCTTTATCCAGAATGTATCAGTCAGTTTATACTGCTGAGGGTATGTGTACGAGCATGACATGTTTACTGTGGATCCTTTGAGAGCACATACTGATGTACTTTCATAAATCACATTCCAGTTTTCTCCCAAAACTCCTGCAATACAAACAAACAGAAGAACAGCAGTGAAGCTTGAGTTTTTGATCATGTTAATAATATGAGTTGTTGTGAAGTGAGAAGTGTTCAAAAAGTTCTGCAAATGAGGAAAACAGTGTTGCAAAAATGCACAAATTATCATGATGATGCAGAGCAAAAAGCACATCAACATGCAGACCAAAATATGAAGTCAAACTAAGAACCCAATAAACATTGTGCTATTTCTAAATGTTGCCTGTTTTGCAAACTTCCACTAATTTCAAACACACTGTCTCACTTTTAAGCCCCGCCCTCTAGAGACATGTGAGCCAACCTAATTCCAGCCACTAACATGCAAAGTGACTGACAGACTGCGAGCATTTCTGCAGCTAAAATGATCAGGCTGCCTAATAGTTCTGCTTGAGTACATGGGATATTTTATGTTTGCTATTGCAGAAAACATTTTAAAGTGACACTTTAACAACTGGGACTCACCAGAAATCATGAGCAGAAAGATGAGAGGAAGAGAAAGAGTCATTCTGACCTTCATCATCACAGCAATCTTCACAGCCATAACTAATGAGATTTCTTAACAACAGTTATGTACAGTATAGAGGACAAAAACAATCACTGTCAGACTATATTAGTGAAGTTATGCACATCAGTCCTCAGTCAAATCATTTATTTGTTGTAACTTATTTGTTGTCCAACAAAGGTTTATGTGTTGCTCTATTAAAGTGTTTTATTATATCTGATCATGTGTGTCAGAGATCCATAGATACTTTATGAACAACAGTGATCAGACGATATTTCATCCTGTACGAGTCTGGTTTTATAGTTAGTCAAGTAAATAAAAATGTTTGTTATAATCTACATGGACATTTCTTTGTTCCTCACATATTTACCAGTGGTGGACAAAGTACACAAATCAAGTACTTGAGTAAAAGTACAGATACATATAGTAAAATATTACTCCAGTAAGAGTAACGTCAAGGGTCAAGAGCACAACCAAAGCAAACACTGACCACTGTAATGGTAACCAATAATTTACCCTTTTCTGCTTTAGTGATTCTGTTCGTGAACTTTAGGTGTCTTCAATAACTCTGTTTTGGGGGCCTTAAGACACAACCTTTTGAACATGATGCCTGTATCATATCTATGTAAGCAACAAAAATGTGAATTTGTAAAAAGGCTGATGTCATGTGCATGCATATAATCTTTCATGATCGCCAACTACTGGCCTTGCATGCATAACATAGTATTCTTCAGCTTAATGTTTTTTGTTTGTTTGTTTTTGTCCAATGTAATCAATATTTTTGTGTAAATTTTACTTAATTTTTTCATGTTATTCTACTCATTTTGAATGGTTAATTCTAATTAGTTCTAATGTGTTAAATTTAATTAATAATATTGCTTGTAATCTGTTGTCAAAATTTTATTGAGTAAATATAGAGAATCACTTTTTACAGTGTAGTATATAAAACAATCATAAAATTGCCATTAGGAAAAAAATATCGATTACAAATCATTGATTATTGTCCAGCAGTGTGTTTGATTTATCACAGCTAATTAAAAGTAATTAAAAAAAGAAGATAATTCCTTGTAAAAATAATAATTATAATAATAATTATAAATCTTTTTTAAAAACTTGGCTTACATACATTTTTACATGACATGTCGCATCATTAAACAAGCATTTAACAATGGACAAAAGTTTTTTGTTTTTTTTTCCCTAACCTATGGTACTCTAACCATAAATGCTACTGTAATTTGCCCCCTGACTAAGCATTTAAAGAATTTAGTAGAAGCATTTAAATAATCCCGTGAATGCACTTAAAGAATGCAGAATCGAATCGTTATAATCGAATCGAATCAAATTTAATTGTGAATCAATTGCGAATTGAATCGTTCTAAATTTGCAAAAATTGTTCTTGAATTGAATCGAAAACCTATGAATCATGAATCGAATCGAATCGCTGCCTTCCTAAAGATTCACAGCCCTAGTTATGAATAAACATTCATGTCTGTCTACTCGTCTAGTTAATCCAAACAATATACAGTGGGGATCGAAAGTTTGGGCACCCCTTGCAGAATCTGTGAAAATATGAGTAATTTTCAAAAAATAAGAGAGATCATACTAAGAGAGATCATACTAAATGCATGTTATTTTTTATTTAGTACTGTCCTTAGTAAGATATTGTACATAAAAGATATTAACATTTAGTCCACAAGACAAAAAAAAATTGCTGAAATTATTAAAATAACCCCACTCAAAAGTTTGGGAACCCTTGGATCTTAGTACTATGTTCTGTTACCTGAGGATCCTCGACTGTCTTTCTGTTTTGTGATGGTTGTGCATGAGTCCCTTGTTTGTTCTGAACAGTTAAACTGAGCAGCGTTCTTCAGAGAAATTTTTAAGGTCCTGCAGATTCTTCAGTTTTCCAGCATCTTTGCATATTTGAACCCTTTCCAGCAGTGACTGTATGATTTTGAGATGCATCTTTTCAGACTGAGGACATTTGAGGGACTCAAACACAACTATTTAAAAAGATTCAAACATTCACTGATGCTCCAGAAGGAAACAAGATGCATTAAGAGCTGGGGGGTGAAAACTTTTGGAATTTGAAGATCAATGTAAATTGTACTTAATTTGTGTACCGGGAAACATACAAGTATCTTCTGTTGCTTACGAAGGGCAGAACTAAATGGAAAACAATTATATTTCAACAGAATAAGAAAAATTTGGCCATCTTCATCGTGTTCAAAAGTTTTCACCCCCAGCTCTTAATGCATCTTGTTTCCTTCTGGAGCATCAGTGAATGTTTGAATCTTTTTAAATAGTTGTGTTTTAGTCCCTCAAATGTCTGAAGAATCTGCAGGACCTTAAAGATTTTTCTGAAGAACGCTGCTCAGTTTAACTGTTCAGAACAAACAAGGGACTCATGCACAACCATCACAAAACAGAAAGACAGTCTTGGATCATCAGGTAACAGAACATAGTACTAAGAACCAAGGGTTCACAAACTTTTGAGTGGGGTTATTTTAATAATTTCAGCAATTCTTTTGTCTTGTGGACTAAATGTTAATATCTTTTATGTACAATATCTTACTCAGGACAGTACTAAATAAAAAATAACATGCATTTAGTATGATCTCTCTTATTTTTTGAAAATTACTCATATTTTCACAGATTCTGCAAGGGGTGCCCAAACTTTCGATCCCCACTGTACATATGTATAACGTTACTGTTGATAAACAATATAAAAACAGACGTCACATAGGACATGGTAGCATTTTAGTAAAACTGTTAATATTACGGCAGCAGGGAATTTGAACATGCACAAGTTATTTTATTTAATCTGTGTTAGTTTAATAGTTATTTTTTTATTTTTTAACCTAAAACACAGAGAGGCTGATTGATGTGTCTGCATCGTCTGCACTCGAGCATTTCAGTGGGCTTAAACAGATCACTCTTTACAGCGCATTTAGTTCCCAAACAACTGACAATTTTGACCTAAATATGATTTTCAGTTACAATAATTAATCCTAAATTTCGACATTAATAACTTACTTTTAGCAACATCAGACGCACGCACGCTCACAAGATCTCCCGGTTCTTACTGACTCGCACTAAACGGTTCATTTGAATCAGTGAGAGGTCGACTCCAGAACAGCTGCAATCGGATCATTCTAATTCCTAAACGAATCGTTTGGTGCGATTTGCGATCCAATATAAAAGTTTAATTTGAAAAGACTCAGTTCGTTCATGATGAATCAGACACCGCTTCTGTGTGTCGGAGCACGTGATTTATTATAGGGAGCAATGATATGTTTTATGAAATGTAGTGAAGTTAAAAGTACGATGTTTTGGAATGTAGTGAAGTAAAAGTAAAAGTTACTCAAAATAAAACTACTCCAGTAAAGTACAGATACTTGAAAAATGTACTTAAGTACAGTAACGAAGTAAAGCTACTCCGTTACTGTCCACCACTGATATTTACATACCGTTTAATGAAATTTAAATGTACAAGCTATTATTATTAAATAAAGTGTAAAACTCTCATACCTTATTCACAGTGGCTTTCATCAACAGTACACAAATGTTGAGTTTGGAACATGTCAGACAAGTTAAGATTATCTGTCAGTGATTATAATAACTTCCAGTTTCTATGCAAATTTATTTTTTATGTAACTCAACAGAATATAAAAACTTCTCCATATTCATAAAATGACCAACTGCCTCTACTGTACATGTCAATGCAAGACAGTTATATTTGTATTCATATTTGTATTGCGAAAACCACTGTAGATCAAGACCCACCCAAATTTAGACTTGTCGAACAACATTCAGTTGACCTTTTTGGCCTTTGCAGTCTAAGTACACTTGAACTAATGTCAACTGTTAGCGGGAGCCATTACTAACCTGACGCGAGGATACACCGTGACCTACTACAGTCAATAATTTCAGAGCAAACAGAATCCACTCAAAACTGAAAATTTATCATCAGTCAGGTAAATATGTTTTATTCCAATTACATATTCAATTCAGCGATATCAGATCAATACAAGACAAAGATTCTCAAAGATACATCTCTGGGTAAAAGATGCATATCTGACTTCAGAAAAATACATATGGAGTGTGAGTGAAGTGAAGTGAAGTGAAGTGAAGTGGGGAAAATGGGACAAATGTAAGAGGGGAGAGTTTTCCCGCATATTTCCTCAGTGAGCTGTGGAAACAGATGCATGTGTGTTAATACACTGTGTGTGTATTGTCTGTATCTTAGAAAGTGTGAATTTAAACATTCATAAATAATACATTTCAAATTTCTGAAAAATACATTTCTGGTTATGTTAATATGTTCTTGTAGAACAAACTGTAAACAGCTGACTATAAAACAGTGGGAAAGAAAAAATTTCAGTATGACATACTATAGGGTGACCACCTGCTAATAA
This sequence comes from Carassius gibelio, assembly GCF_023724105.1. Classification (NCBI taxonomy): domain Eukaryota; kingdom Metazoa; phylum Chordata; class Actinopteri; order Cypriniformes; family Cyprinidae; genus Carassius; species Carassius gibelio. The sequence goes on along the minus strand of NC_068396.1, from coordinate 32,229,756 downwards.
GCCCAAGGGGGGACAAGGGGTATGTTTCTGAGGGACAATGTGGGACACCCCATGGGCAGACTCACTGATAGTGGTTTACCCATTTCTAGCACATACCACCTTACATGGTATATTAATAATGCCCTATTCCTCTAAACATTGACAGATGCACTTCCACTTATGATTTACTTTAGCTATTTTATTTATTTTTCATTACAATTTATTCACTTTAAATAAATTATAATATAAAATTATAGGATTAAAATGAATTGTAGTTGCTCAACACCACAGGAAAAGTTTAAAAAAAAGTCTAACATCACAACTCAAGGGAAGGGAATTCACTAATCCCTATATAGTGTATGGCAGTTGAGTTCACTAAGGAAGGAGTGAACAAATAAATAAGTGAACAGATTCGGACAGTGACGTATAGCCTACACTGTGCGTGAGACTTGGAGCTGTTGCAAAAACATTGCCATATGTACTTTTATATTACATGTACCTAATTTTAGAAAATAATACTAATAGCAATAATACTGAAAATTACTTTATATTGCAGTTACACATACCTCCCGCGTCAGCTTTGTGGTTTCATCGATGGTATATAGCAATAATAATATATATATATATATATATATATATATATATATATATATATATATATATATATATATATATATATATATATATATGTTTTTTTGTAATGCTTTTATGTTCATAATCATTAATTGCTATTAAAATAACGTACCGAGAACAAAAATAAACACACATAAACTTTCATAATTATGTATTTATTACTTTTAGTATCTTGACACTCGCTCAAGCAGCGTTTTGAGCTCAGATAAGATGGTTGTTGATCGTCCTCAGGCGACGGTTAATTTTACATCAGAATACACTACCTGTTATCAACGGAAAAATGTAAATTATCATCCAAATTATAATCATTTTTGTAAGTTAACAACTATGCCACCTCAGTAAATTAGTCAAATATTAAACTGAGTTATTGCCTACATAACATATTTTAACAAAAACAATGTAGGAAAAATGTTTAAACAGACATAATAAAGATGTAAACTTCATCTCTCATTCAAACTCGCACGCTCCCGCTCTCGCAGCGTGCTGAACTGTCAAGAAATGTTCGTTTGGCTGCCTGGGGCTCGAGGATATAGAGCGACCAACTTTTTTTGAGCAAGCATTGATTATGCGTGACACAGTCTCAATTTGCGGGACGCATGAATTGGGATTCAAACGCTGTGCACGCACGCGTTACGCGGGACGTGTGGTCACCCTAGTATGACATCACTATGTCTTGAGTGAGCGGATGTGACAGGTGGTGTTTCTCAATGTCAAGGATACTTCCTTGCATCCTCGAAATTCTGGCTTCCGAGGATCCTTCCTTGACATTGATTTAACACTCTGAGTGTGGACTCATATAAACTCTTAAGTAGTGTTAAAAGTAACACTGAAGCAGAGTTGAAGTTAATGAGATAATTAAGAAGTTAATTGTGTTATGATTGACCATTATTGAAGACACCTGATGTTAACAAGCAGATTCACCAAACGAAAAAAATATAATTTGTGTGTCACCATTATAGTGGTCAGTGTTTGCTTTAGTTGGGATCTTGGCTTGTGACTTCTTAACTTCAAATGATTTTTCTTAACTTTGAAATATTGTAATCATTGGTTGACCTGAATCACTGAACTCATTTGCAGTCATGTCTTTAAGTAAAACTTCCATTATTGTTTGTAACAGCTTTTCTATAAATTTTGTAGACATCTCTTGCAAGTGATTCAATTGTTTTTTTATTTATTAAAGTGTCTTTATTTTAAGCACACACAGATAACAAGAATCAGCGTATGAATCTCAATAATGGTGACAAACAGCATATTCAGATAAACAGATCTACTCTGAACATCACAAAACTAGATACTAAAAATTCGCATAAAAACAGCAAAAATAAAATATAGTGAGAATAAAAAGTTACAACGACAATTCAGTTCATAATTTAGTCATGCCGCAATGCATGATGGGAGCCATGGATGAGTTTTTATTAGCTCCAACATGCTTTTTTGATGGTCACCGTTGTTGTGATTCTCATGCTGATTATTGATGTCTGTGTTTCTAAACTAAAGAATTGTTTCCTTATGTAGAACTAACTTTTAAAAACATGTCATATTGTGCCAGAAATGCTGGATCACTTTTTTATCCACCTAATTTATGTACACAGCAAAGAAACCTGAACTCAGGCATACCATAAGATTGCCTTTGCTGTGGTTTGTCTGTATGTTATAACTCAGTTTACACATCCACACAAAGTCTAAAGTTAATAACTGAAGGTTCAAGATCCCAACTAAAGCAAACACTCACCACTATAATGGTGATACACAGATTGTGATTTTTCTCGTTTGTGATTCTGCTTGTTAACATCAGGTGTCTTCAATAATGGTCAATCATAACTCAATTAACTTCTTAATTATCTCATTAACTTCAACTCTGCTTCAGTGTTACTTTTAACTCTGCTTCAGTGTTTATATGAGTCCACACTCAGAGTGTTAAATTAACACTGGGGATTTTGCTGTGCAGGAAATCTTTCCAGCTTCAAGTAATTTTTTGACCAACAATTACAGCCATAAATTAATCAGTATGGCCAATCAAAATATACACTAGAGGTTTTGACTCACTGTACAGTTTCTCACACACTCATCATCTGTCAATGTTCCTTTGAGCTAAAGTTTTTTTTCAGGGTTGCCAGATCGGTGTAAAGAATCCTGACTAATTTGTACTCAAATCTAGTCTTAGCATAACCAAAACTAGCCCAGTTAGGTTCTGGGGGAAAATAACTATTAAAATTGCTCCAAAATTGTGTTCTGTGGGTCAAAACCTCAGTGGAAATCACATTCTGTTGGGGCGGGGAGTTTGCTTCAACCCGCAGACTAAAAAACAACCCATGGCAACTGTATAAAAGTAGCCCTCTTCCGCAGAATAACAGCAGAAAGTGTGTGCAGTATGATGTTCCTGTGTGTGTTCTGCCCCTGCTTGTCTCACAGTTAGCCTCATTGAGCGCACTCATTGTGTGTTGTCATGTTACTCATTGGTCTGTTTGCTCTCCACTGTATATAAAGCCCTTATGTTTCTGTCAGTTGTTTGTTGCAACAGGTTATTCCTTATGTTCTCTGTGTTTGTGTTTAAATTATGTTCACTCATATGTAGTGACAGGAGAAACAAACCTTTTAGAAGCACCGAACAATTGAATCGATTGCTTCACAAAATGATTCACTGTTTCGAATGACTCAGAACAGATCACGCTGGTGACGAGTGCTGGTCAAAACTGTGTAAACTCAACAAAAACTGATGCCAAAACATGCATGAAATCAGCTTTTACAAACCCTATGCAAATGCTTTCTTGAAAGTATAATTATTAAATACAATTCAAATTATATAGACTTTTAAATATGAAGTGTCTGAATTATGTTTTTTAAAGAATTGTTGATTGTAGGACAACTCCTGAAATACAAAACACAGAGCAACAAAGCGTATTTATACATGTAGCTGAATAAATTAATTTGCTGCTGGAGTGAAAAGTACTGCTGGAGGGTGTTGCAGAAAAGCAGAAGTGATCATTCTGACACAGAACTGTGCAAACTGAACACATAAACCATTTAAAGGTGCTGAATTCAAGCCCTGCCCTCTACATGTCAGCCAACCCAACATCAGAAGAAATGATTGACAGCCTGAGAGTGCTTCAGAAGTGTAGCTTACAGCATTAAACCAACTGTGACTCCCCAGATGTCCAGAGCAGATAATTCAGAGAAAAGAGATTCATGCTAACACTCATCACCACTTGAACCATCACAGCTCTATAAATAAACACAAATACACACATCTCCACTTTTATAAGCACCACGTCTAGCAATGAAGCTTCTGAAAAGGGTTTGTTATCATATTTGGTTAGTAAGAAGGAATATTTCTTAACAGCACAAGTGTTTAGAAACAAGTCTTGTGACTGGTCATCACTCAAACAACTGATAAGATCAGGGCTGAAGTGGAGGCGTTGCACTGTTAACTGTACTTACTGTACACTGATCATACATGTTACAATATATATATATTGAAAAACAAGCTTGAGCCTTTTTTTTTTTTGGCTTTTACATTTGGCTTTTCTTTTTACTATATCAGATAACTCTGTTTTATCTGTCTACACTGGATGGCATCAGAAAAATATCACTGATTATTATGGGTTTTATTGGCTTTTGCTGTGTCACACTGCTCACGTCTGCAGTAGGCCTGCGTAATAGTAAAAGTCACAAACTCAGAAAGGGAATGAGAGCTGAAAGCTTCGTACATTGCCTAGCTGACCTGCTCCCAAATCATAATCGTCATAATAAATATCTACATGTTTGCTTACTTTGAATCAATTTTCAGTTGTCAAACTTATTTACCAAGCGTAGTGCAGCGTCCTAAAATCCCTGTGATATAAAGGTCCACTAAGGTCCTGTTTGGCATAACATGATCAATTAAGAATTAACCCACGTTCTCAGTTTCTTCTCTTTCACACCACATTTCACAAACTCTTTATCTAATAAAACTCTCATACCTTGTTCGCAGAAGCTGTCTTTACTAGAAATAGTCTAGAAAGCTAGGAATGAAATGAAATTCTTCATTCAAATTGACGTGTTCCCTAACACTGATACGGTTCACTCACATTACATTTCCACACCATGGGAAAAACTTTTAAATTTTAAAGCAGATTGTTTTCATTCATGAAAGCAGTTCCACCCCCAGAATGTCTGTTTTTGTTCTGATCTGTTTGATTCCACACACGGCCAGTTTACCCAAAAATATTTTGGCACCCGGGTTGTCAGCTGGTGGGATACACAGCATATTACAGCCGTGGACATAAAAAGTCTCAGCATCCATCTAAAAGACTCTGTGACCAGAGGCAGGTAAATCAACTCATCAACTTAGTAGTAGTAGTGCGAAGTTTGGTGCCATAAATTGGCCTTTTTGTAACTTTAATTCATTTTAAATGGTTAAAATTATACAAGTGATCACCTTTGTGTCAATGTCACTAACAGCATCAATACTCTCAATAGCAAAATAAAAATAGAAACTTGAAAAATATGTCTTATGAGCAGGTAGCTTAAAATGATTATAACTTGGTTAGGCTTTTTATAGGCAAACAAACCAGAGTACAATTAAGTGTAAAATATGCTAAATTGTCATAGTGATGTAATAATGACAATAAAGACTTTCTGATGTTAAAATGTAATGTATTTAGCAATAAAATCACACAGTATGAACACACACAAGAAAATATCTGACTGTACAAAGCGAGAGCTAAAAGGCCTTTGACTCTTAAAGGTCTGAGTGGTGTCCATGTGTGAGTGTAGAGAGAAGACAGTGTGTAATATTCATGATTAAATGAGCAGACTGTAAGCTGAAAGCCATTAATGTCCAAACAGCAGAACAGTCCATGAATGTGTAAATGTGTGAAATCAAGCAGAGAAGGATCTGGAACATGACCTGGACTGAACTCAAACCCAGGTCTCCTGTGAGCATCAGATCGACCACATGTTCTTCATTTGACTGAGCTGTAGATCACATCCTCAGATCTGGGGAGAAGGTTTATGAATATGATAATGTTACTCCAGCAGGTGACTATCCATCATTTCAACAACACAAAAACGAGAGGTCTGATTAAGCATTGAATGTGTCTCATTTGGGTTCAGATGAATCGTTCCTCACCTGCTGGCATCAGACGGATGTTGAATCTCAGTGGTCTCTTCAGTCTTGTTCATGTCTTTGTTCTTGAAGTGATGGACACTGGCATACTGAATCTCTTCAGCATCTCCAGAGTCTTTTTCTGTTTGTTCTCTCCTCGAGCGTTTGGGTTTCTTCGCTTGAACCATAGCATACAGATCATCCGTCTGATTGGCTGATGCTTCTGAATACACTGGATCGTCATTGGTCGGAGCTGTTTCTCCTGATCTGCTGACACGATCCTCCTGCTGTTTCATAAAATAACAATCACACAGACATCACAAGATCAATCTGAGATATTTTCTCAAATATTAGTCAAGCAACAGTACATTACTTTTTAAGTATTAATTTTTATAGTCAAATATACAATCTACATCATGATCTTGCTGCTTTTGTAGATTGAGGCAGAGGTGGGTAATCCAGGGGCCAAAGAGTAAAAGTCCTGCCATATTTTTGATCCATCCATGAACTCAGCAGCTGATCTCACCAGAGGAACCAAGTCATTCCTTCCAAGTCACAAACTAGTCTAGAGTCAAATCCCAAGTCCTCAAAGAGTTAAAGTTAATGAGATAATTAAGTGACTAGTTAAATGAAGATTGTGTATTAGCGATGAACACCTGCGGTTTACAATCAACATCACTGAAGAAACGAGAAACACAAGAACTACAACTGACTTTAAGCACAGCCTTGGATGAAATCAACTGGAAGAAAAAAAAACTGTGCCACCATAATTGTAGTGAGTATTTGCTTCAGTGGAGCTCTTGAGCCTTTAAGTGGTTTCTAGAAATCTGCTTGTAAGCAATTGCATTATTGTTTAACAATAAACATTTGTGCAATGCTGATGCAACTCTTGATCTAACAGGTAACTTTTGCTTTTGATGACTGTATGAGCTTGATTTAAATGTATTGATTATCATTTTGGACTGACATTATTTGAACCCTAAACATTATTTGAGATATAATTAAATCAGCTCAGTGTGAATATTTGTTCTTCATATATCACAGATCTCTTTTCTCCACAACATCACATACAAAGAGATATCTGACACAACAAGTAAAGGGTCAAGAACACAACTAATTCAAACACTGATCTCCATGATAGTGGCATCATTTTAACCAATAAAACATCAACATCTGATCCTCTGTAGTTCTCAATAACACCAGGTGTTAATCTTTAATGCACAGTCATCATTTAATTAGTTACTTAATTATCTCATTAACTTTAACTCTTTGAGGACTTCAGATTGGATTTGGAATGACTTTTCTTCCTTTGATGAAATCAGCTGCTGAGTTCATGGGTGGAACAAAAATATGGCAGGATTTTTACTCTTTGGCCCCTGGATTACCCACCTCTGGATTGAGGTATGTATTATCAATCTTGCCTGATTTTGTCTGACATCTTCAGCTCCACGTTCTCTCCTCTTCTTCCTGGAAAATTTTGTTACAAACTGAACAGTAATTTATTGCAAGTTAAATTTAACATTTTGCAATAAGTTCAACAAAATCTGCATTTGTGTTAATTTGTGAAATGACTTTTAAATGCAGGAGCTCACTTAATAAACACGATGATGATGATGATGATGAAGATCAATACTACACATCCCACCACAATCCCAATAACTGTGTGCAGAGCAGCTCTCTGAACCCCTGAAACAAGATGTTCATGAAGATCATGTCACACTAGAGACAGATGAAACTCAAAGAGTGTCTGTTTATACCTTTAACAGAGACTGAAACAGACGCTGATCTCTGAGATCCATGTTGATTCTGAGTCTCACAATAGTAGCGTCCGCTGTGACTGGAGTTAAAGCTGGAGATGATGAAACTCTGTCCAGATCCAACAGCTGAGCTTTGATTCTCCTTAAACCAGCTGAAGTTCAGAGCAGGAGGGTTTGAGTCACTGCTGCAGATCAGAGTCACTGAATCTCCCTCCACTATTTCAGACGGACTGATGGACACTGAGACACTCTTTGGAGAATCTAGATTAAATGTAAATGATTAATAATTTATTTAACTTCTATTTAACTTATGGTTGTTGACATTAACTGAAGTGTATCCACAAGCAGAAATTAAAAGAGATTTTATTTGTTCAGAAAGGTACATGTACTGATTTATAAACCCATGAAGATTGTCTCTACACACAGATTCTGGATTCACCTTCATTTTCATATTATTACATTAGTAAATATAAATCATGTCTAATATTGATGTCATCTATTCAGAATGAATGGGCTGAATTTAACTAATCTGAAGTTAATTCTGAAAATCTCTGAATAATCAGTGAAATATTTCTCTAATGTTAATGAATCAGTTTGTACTCACATCCTACATGAAGATAAACAGGTGGAGAGATCAGATGTTCCTCTCCTGAAACAGCACACTGATAGTTTCCTGAATCATGACGACTGACTGACTGCAGATGAAGCTGATTCTTTGTGATGATTCCTGTAGTTAATCTCTGTGTGTTTCTGAACCAGATGAATGTTGTTTGTTGAGGCAGAGAGCAGCTGCTTTTACATGTCAGAGTGACTGAATCTGTCTCTTTCACACTCTGCTCAGTCTCCACCTGCAGATCTGACAACAACATCTCTGTGATTCACCATTATAGTTTCATCAACATAGCTTAATGTTATAACAATTGAAACTTTAAGCAGAAGAAACTACCCACTGGGCAAAGTTACGTCCACTGGACGTCTTTTTATGTCTTTGCTGACGTTGAAAAGAAGTCCACTGACGAGACAGAATTAAAGTTTTTTTATATGTTTTTTGACGTCTTCTGTACGTCTGATTTAAACGTTAACCTCCTTACAAGGTTAAAACTAGTTCAAAAGTGGTTAGTGGAAATATTTTCAACATCATTTAAGGTTCATTTAGGCGTAACTTATACTGTTTCTGGACCAAATCAACACTCTCAGGATGCGTTAGATTTAGACTTGTGTTATTTCAATGTAATTTCCAGACACTGTGTTTGTCCTAAAATCAAGAAAATAAAATAATCTTTATGAAATAATGAAATAACTGACGATTGAGCATGTGGTAAAATCAACTGCAAATCAAAGACATTCAACATCTGCAAAGACATAAACAAACATAACTTTGCCCAGTGGGTGGTAAAGAATAAAGAATTTACATTTAAACATTTGCTTTCATCCAAAGTGACTTGCATTGATTCAAGGTAAACACTATCAGTAAAAGTATTTCCTGGGAATTGCTCTCATGGTTTTGTCATTACTAGTGCCATTCTCTACTGTTTGAGCTTCTGGAATAACAGGTGACACAATGAGTGTTTTATATGTTTCATAATGTGTCTTACATATTTCTGTGGTGTGTTTGTGTCTGTAGCTCTACCTGTGACGTCCAGCTGAACTCCAGGAACCCCTGTCCATCTTCCATCCTTATTGTTTGTAGTGAATCTGCAGTTGTAGATGTGTTTATCTGCTTCTGTTACATTCGTCAAAGTGATTCTGCAAGTGTTTTTTTTATATTCACAGTCACACTGAACTCTTCTGTTCTCTGGGTCTAAACACAGATCAGGGGTTTCTGTAACCGCTACAGCAGGTTTGGTCCAGAAGACTGTATTGAGCTGATAATTAGGAGGATATTTTACAGTACAGGAGAGATTCACTGTTGACCCCTTTAATGCACAAACATATGAAGGACTGTAACTCACTCCCCAATCCTGCAGACCATCACCCGCTGAAACACAAAACACAGAAATTAGAAATATAATTAGGCTTTCAAACACACATTTCATTTTCTTTTAGATTTCAGCTGATGTCTAACTTTACAATCTCAATTCAAAAGAAATAAAAAAATTAAAGGGTGTGAATAATTCACTAATGTTAAAGAATCAGTTTGTACTCACATCTTACTTTAAGAAAAACAGGTGGAGACTTCAGATGTTCCTCTCCTGAAACAGCACACTGATAGTTTCCTGAATAATAAAGACTGACTAACTGCAGCTGAAGCTGATTCTCTGTGATGATTTCTCTAGTTAATATCTGTGTGTTTCTGAACCAGATGAATGTTGTTTGTTGAGGCAGAGAGCAGCTGCTTTTACATGTCAGAGTGACTGAATCTGTCTCTTTCACACTCTGCTCTGTCTCCACCTGCAGATCTGACAACAACAACTCTGTGATTCATCAGCTTAAAGTGACAGTCCACTTAAAAGTCTGCATAAAAATATAAATTCAGTCATTAGTTTGACTTCATGCAAACACCTCTTGAGCATTATACTAACGGGAGCAGAAAGTGTTTGGCTTGACGGCTCCAGCCCCGACTGCAAGCGGCTCTCTCGTTGATCGACATCTATAGCCGTGCTTCAAGTCGAACACATTATCTATCACTCTTCTGTTGGTCTAAAGCCATTTACAAATTTCCTGCTTGTGATGATCCATTTAATAGCAATTCAGTTCTTGTTTATATGTATAGCACGTCACAGGACACTTTGATGCGCTTGGAAGAATTTATTTGCAAAAAGCATTTCTATCTCCCATTATTCGCATTAACCCTTTTTCAAAAGGTCAAAAACCTCAAGCGAGTGTAAAAGCTTTTTTGTCAATTAAGGCATTTCTATTCGAAATTCAGCGATACGAAATTTGATTCTGATGCAATACTTAAAATGCACAAAATAGCAGGGTGATGGAAACCCAGCTACTGTTAAGACAACACCTAAACTCTTCTGACAAGAAAATATCATATACCAATAAAATACAGCTTGAAGTCACATGTTCGGTTAAACAGATGGAACAATTTGTGAATGTAGATATGTGTGTGTGTGTATATGTGTACTTGTTTTTCTATTCTGGTGGGGACTTAAACCTGAATACACACAGACTCATGGGGACTCGTGTCACGGTGGGGACCTAAATTGAGGTCCCCACGGCTAAACAAGCTGATAAATTACACAGAATGAAGTTTCTTGAAAATCTAAAAATTCAGAAAGTTTCCTGTGAGGGTTAGGTTTAGGGGTAGGGTTGGTGTAGGGCGATAGAAAATACGTTCTGTACAGTATAAAAACCATTACACCTATGGAGAGTCCCCACAAGGATAGCTGACCAGACATGTGTGTGTGTGTGTGTGTGTGTGTGTGTGTGTGTGTGTGTGTGTGTGGTGTATTTGTGAGAGTTCACTAGCTCTACCTGTGACGTGCAGCTGAGCTCCAGGAATCCCGGTCCATCTTCCTCTGTCTGTAGTGAATCTGCAGTTGTAGATGTGTTTATCTGCTTCTGTTACACTCGTCAAAGTGATACTGTAAGTGTTGTTATATTCACTGTCACACTGAACTCTTCCTTTCATTTCTGGGTCTGAACACAGGTTCGGTGGATCTCCATCAGTAACAGCAGGTTTGGTCCAGAAAGCTGTTTTGAGCTCATGATCATGAGGATAGTTTAAAACACAGGACAATTTCACTGTTGACCCCTTTAATGCACAAACATATGAAGGACCATAATTCACTGTCAAATACTGCTGACCATCAACCCCTGAAACACAGAAATTGGATTTGGTTTGGTTTTGTACACTGTAAAACCCGACAAGTTATCTTAACTCAAAACGTTTGAGTAAACAGATTGCCTTGATTTAAACCATGTAAGTTTGTTCATTCTAGTTCATTCTCAATAAGATCTTCTGTAGATGTCTGACAGAAATAAAGTCAGTCTGGTTATTAATAAGTGGAGCTGGTGATGCTGTTTGTGGGGTTGTTTAATCAGATCTTGAGAGATTTCATGTATTTTATTTCAGTTGATTTCATCTAAGTCTGTGTCTGAAGTCAGTTGTAGTAGTTCTTGTGTTTCTCTTTTCTTCAGTGATTCTGTTTGTTAACAGCAGCTGTTCATCACTAATTCTCAATCAGCACTCAGTTAATCACTTAATTACTTAATTGCAATGTATATCTTCTTTCAGTGAACTCAACTGAATTAAGCACCATTCTAGTTTTCTGCTCTGGACACGAACAGTGCTACGGACACTCTTTGCTCCACTTTAACATCTTGTTTGGACAACTTTTGCCCACTGTTGTCTAGGCCAGCACGCACTGCCCCATCTGCCCCCTGGCTGTCCGAGGTTCTCCGTGAACATCGCTCTAAACTCAGGGCTGCAGAGAGGAAATGGCAGAAATCAAAAAACTCTACGGACCTCAGTGTGTATCAATCTCTCCTCTCTTCCTTCTCTGCAAATGTCTTCACAGCTAAAACATCCTACTACCACAACAAAATTAACAGCTGCTGTGACGCTCGGACACTATTCAAGACTTTCTCTTCTCTTCTTAATCCGCCGCCTCCACCTCCTCCATCGACTCTTACAGCGGACGACTTTGCAGCTTTCTTCACAAATAAAACGAGATCCATCAGTGAACAATTCTCCACACCACAGACTGAGGAAAACTTCACAATGACTGATGCACACTCTTTATCCTCCTTCTCCCCACTCTCAGAGATCGACGTCTCCAAAATTCTCCTGTCCAATCATCCTACTACTTGTCCACTTGATCCTATCCCCACTCACCTCCTTCAAGCAATCTCTTCTTCAGTCATACCTTCACTTACTCACATTATCAACTCCTCTCTTCAATCTGGAACATTTCCCTTAGCATTCAAGCAGGCTCGGGTAAGCCCACTGCTCAAGAAACCATCTCTAAATCCAGCGCTTCTTGAAAACTACAGACCGGTATCCCTTCTTCCATTCATTGCAAAGACACTTGAGCGGGCTGTGTTCAACCAGCTTTCTATGTTCCTTGGACAGAACAACCTCCTGGACAGCAACCAATCTGGCTTCAAAAGTGGCCACTCAACTGAGACTGCTCTGCTCTCGGTTACTGAAGCCCTGCGACTAGCAAGAGCAGCTTCAAAATCCTCTGTACTCAACTTACTGGACCTGTCTGCTGCTTTTGACACTGTTAATCACCACATTCTCCTGTCCCCCCTAAGAAAGATGGGAATCTCTGGAACTGCTCTCCTGTGGGTTAAGTCCTACCTCTCTGACAGATCCTTCAGTGTGTCTTGGAGGAGTGATATTTCTAAGTCACACCACCTTGCTACTGGGGTTCCTCAAGGCTCAGTACTTGGACCACTTCTCTTCTCTTCTCCAAAAGACTCTCTCTTTTCTAGCACTTTAAATACAGTTGCTCCTTTACGCTTAAGAAAGGTTAAGGAAAACAGTTTGACACCATGGTATAATGAGCATACTCGCACCCTAAAGAGAGCAGCCCGAAAAATGGAGCGCAGCTGGAGGAAAACAAAACTAGAGGTATTTCGTATTGCTTGGCGGGAAAGTAGCATATCCTACCGAAAAGCATTAAAAACTGCTAGATCTGATTACTTTTCTTCTCTTTTAGAAGAAAACAAACATAACCCCAGGTATTTATTCAATACAGTGGCTAAATTAACGAAAAATAAAGCCTCAACAAGTGTTGACATTTCCCAACACCACAGCAGTAATGACTTTATGAACTACTTTACTTCTAAAATCGATACTATTAGAGATAAAATTGCAACCATTCAGCCGTCAGCTACAGTTTCGCATCAGACAGTGCACTATAGACCCCCTGAGGAACAGTTCCACTCATTCTCTACTATAGGAGAGGAAGAATTGTATAAACTTGTTAAATCATCTAAACTTACAACATGTATGTTAGACCCTATACCATCTAAGCTCTTAAAAGAGGTGCTTCCAGAAGTCATAGGTCCTCTTCTGACTATTATTAATTCCTCATTGTTATTAGGACATGTCCCCAAAACCTTCAAACTGGCTGTTATTAAGCCTCTCATAAAAAAGCCACAACTTGACCCCAGAGAACTAGTTAATTATAGACCAATCTCGAATCTCCCTTTTCTGTCCAAGATACTAGAAAAGGTGGTATCCTCACAATTATATTCCTTCTTAGAGAAAAATGGTATATGTGAGGATTTCCAGTCAGGATTTAGACCGTATCATAGTACTGAAACTGCTCTCCTTAGAGTTACAAATGATCTGCTCTTATCATCTGATCGTGGGTGTATCTCTCTATTAGTTTTATTGGATCTTAGTGCTGCGTTTGACACAATTGACCACAACATTCTTTTGCATAGACTTGAACACTTTGTTGGCATCAGTGGAAGTGCATTAGCATGGTTTAAATCGTACTTATATGACCGCCATCAGTTCGTAGCAGTGAATGAAGATGTATCATATCGATCACAAGTGCAGTATGGAGTACCTCAAGGCTCAGTTCTAGGGCCGCTACTCTTCACGCTTTATATGTTACCCTTGGGAGATATCATCAGGAAACATGGTGTTAGCTTTCACTGTTATGCTGATGATACGCAGCTCTATATTTCCTCGCAGCCCGGTGAAACACACCAATTTGAAAAACTAATGGAATGCATAGTCGATATAAAAAATTGGATGACGAGTAATTTCTTACTGCTAAATTCAGAAAAAACAGAGGTGTTAATCATAGGGCCTAAAAACTCTACTTGTAATAACCTAGAACACTGTCTAAGACTTGATGGTTGCTCTGTCAATTCTTCGTCATCAGTTAGGAACCTAGGTGTGCTACTTGATCGCAATCTTTCCTTAGAAAGCCACGTTTCTAGCATTTGTAAAACTGCATTTTTCCATCTCAAAAATATATCTAAATTACGGCCTATGCTCTCAATGTCAAATGCAGAAATGTTAATCCATGCATTTATGACTTCAAGGTTAGACTACTGTAATGCTTTATTGGGTGGTTGTTCTGCACGCTTGGTAAACAAACTACAGCTAGTCCAAAATGCAACAGCAAGAGTTCTTACTAGAACCAGGAAGTATGACCATATTAGCCCGGTCCTGTCCACACTGCACTGGCTCCCTATCAAACATCGTATAGATTTTAAAATATTGCTTATTACTTATAAAGCCCTGAATGGTTTAGCACCTCAGTATTTGAATGAGCTCCTTTTACATTATACTCCTCTACGTCCGCTACGTTCTCAAAACTCAGGCAATTTGATAATACCTAGAATATCAAAATCAACTGCGGGCGGCAGATCCTTTTCCTATTTGGCGCCTAAACTCTGGAATAACCTACCTAACATTGTTCGGGAGGCAGACACACTCTTGCAGTTTAAATCTAGATTAAAGACCCATCTCTTTAACCTGGCATACACATAACATACTAATATGCTTTTAATATCCAAATCCGTTAAAGGATTTTTAGGCTGCATTAATTAGGTAAACTGGAACCGGAACACTTCACATAACACCGTACTTTCTACATCATTAGAAGAATGGCATCTACGCTAATATTTGTCTGTTTCTCTCTTGTTCCGAGGTCACCGTGGCCACCAGATCCAGTCTGTGTCCAGATCAGAGGGTCACTGCAGTCACCCGGATCCAGTACGTATCCAGACCAGATGGTGGATCAGCACCTAGAAAGGACCTCTACTGACCTGAAAGACAGCGGAGACCAGGACAACTAGAGCCCCAGATACAGATCCCCTGTAAAGACCTTGTCTCAGAGGAGCACCAGGACAAGACCACAGGAAACAGATGATTCTTCTGCACAATCTGACTTTGCTGCAGCCTGGAATTGAACTACTGGTTTCGTCTGGTCAGAGGAGAACTGGCCCCCCAACTGAGCCTGGTTTCTCCCAAGGTTTTTTTCTCCATTCTGTCACCGATGGAGTTTCGGTTCCTTGCCGCTGTCGCCTCTGGCTTGCTTAGTTGGGGTCACTTCATCTACAGCGATATCGTTGACTTGATTGCAAATTAAAACAGACACTATTTCAACTGAACAGAGATGACATCAATGAATTCAATGATGAACTGCCTTTAACTATCATTTTGCATTATTGAGACACTGTTTTCCAAATGAATGTTGTTCAGTGCTTTGGCGCAATGTATTTTGTTTAAAGCACTATATAAATAAAGGTGATTGATCTACATGACATCTTTAGGATCTGTCATTCAGAAGCATGGCTTTTCTTATCACTGCTATGCTGATGACACCGAACTCTACTTCTCATTCCAGCCAGATGACCCGACGGTAGCTGCTCGCATTTCAGCCTGTCTGAGTGACATTTCTAGCTGGATGAATGACCATCACCTTCAGCTTAACCTTACAAAGACTGAGCTACTGGTGATTCCAGCTAACCCATTGATTAATCACAACTTCTCTATACAGCTGGGCTCGTCAACCATAACTCCTTCGAGGACAGCCAGAAACCTAGGAGTTGTGATGGATCATCAATTAAGCTTCACTGACCACATTGCTACAACGACCCGGTCCTGCAGGTTTGCCTTATACAACATTAGGAAGATTAGACCCTTCCTGTCAGAGCAAGCAACCCAACTTCTTGTCCAAGCTCTTGTTCTCTCCAGACTGGACTATTGTAATGCTCTCCTGGCGGGCCTTCCTGCATGTACTGTCAAGCCTCTGCAAATGATCCAGAATGCAGCAGCAAGGGTTGTCTTCAATGAGCCAAAAAAAGCTCATGTTACTCCTCTCCTCATCAGGTTACACTGGCTACCAGTAGCTGCTCGCATCAAATTCAAGGTACTGATGCTTGCCTACAAGACGACCACTGGCACGGCACCAACTTACCTAAACTCACTGGTTAAATCCTATGTGCCCTCCAGAAGTTTGCGCTCTGCAAGTGAACAACACCTTGTGGTGCCATCCCAAAGAAATTCAAAATCACTCTCACGGACCTTTTCCTGGACTGTGCCCAGCTGGTGGAATGACCTCCCAATCTCAATTCGTACAGCTGAGTCTTTACTCATTTTCAAGAAACATCTAAAGACTCATCTTTTTAGCCTGCACTTAACCTACTAACACCAGTACTTTTCCTTTTCTTGTCTTTTTCATTTAATTAAAAAAAATAATAATAATTATATACACCTGGCTATGCGTTCTATACTAGACTGAGACTTGTCATGGCACTTGTATTCTGTTGTTGTTCTCTTGTTGACCTGACTGCTTCTATTGTTCTCATTTGTAAGTCGCTTTGGATAAAAGTGTCTGCTAAATGATTAAATGTAAATGTAAATGTAAGTAAAGAGTACTTATAACTGTTAGCTTTAAAACTTAAATGGATTAAGGCAATCGGTTTCCTCAAATGGTTTGAGTTCAAATAACTTGTCAGGTTTGAGTGAGGCTGTGTCTGAAGTCAGCTGTAGTTCCTTTCTCTCTTTTCTTCAGTGATTCTGTTTGTTAACAGCAGCTGTTCATCACTAAAGCTCAATTATCACTCAATTAATCACTTAATTATTTAATTGCAATGTAAATCTTCTTTCAGTGAACTCAACTGAATTAAGTTCAGAGTACTTAAACAGTTTAAGGCAATCGGTTTCCTCAAACGGTTTGAGTAAACTTAATTTGTCAGGTTTTTAAGGATATTTGTTTACTCAAACGGTTTGAGTTAAGTTACTTGTCGGGTTTTACAGTGTGGGTATTACAGTGTACCAGAGCTCTTCATCACTCAAGTGCAACGCTATCGAGCAAAGCTACTGAATTAGAAAACCATGCCTATCAAATCATAAAAGTTGTCAGTTTTACTGACTCTGACGCTCATTTCAACTGGAAACTGCCGTGAATCAGACATATAGGTACGTTTTTATCAGTTTTGAAGAAAGGTATGCAGAGGCACGTGTTTCCAATGAGCCTAGTTTTTATGTTAACTGACAGCAAAACACTTTAAGAGCTACAAAGTGTGAAGAGCTCAAGAGTTTTTCAAGAGTGTTAAAGTGTGTGTTTAGTGAGTGTAAATGAAGACTCACCCGCAGTCATGATCACCAAGATCAGAGGAAGAGATGTTACGAGTGACGGCACCATAGTCATTTCTGCAATAAAAAACACAAACTTTATTGTGTTGATAATCAATAGACAGATCATAATGACTTCAGATTAATTGACTGCACATTGAAGGCTTGACGTGTGCTGAGGATGTTTCTCATGTCTGGCCTCGTGTGTCTAAAGAGCTTCACAAAACATTTACATGTGTATCTTTATCAAATATTGAGCTTCTGGAGTTTATATTAAGTCATTACCGCATTTTTACAAATAATCTGTTGTAGATCTGTTATTTTACCAAATGTTAAAATGGTCTTACCGCTCTGCAGTGTCAATGTCTGAGTGTCAACGCTCAAATGATAAAAATATCAGCAGCTTAAAGAGTCAAATGACTAGTTTTCACACTTGAATATGCAGTTCAAAATATTCATCTTCCTCTTCCTGGACATGTGTAACTTCATCTCAACTACACAAGAACATCTCAAAGTCTCCAGATCCAAACAAATAACAATCTTTAGGATTCACTGTTAATTAAATATTTGTGAGAAAATACCTGAAACATGAGAGAAAGAACTGTGTAAAGATGCTCATTACGGCTGCAGGAACATCTATGTGTTTATAAGAGATAAAAGTAAAGAACTCTTAGATTCACTTCCTCTTTCTGATTTTAACTCTGTGTTTAACACATGGAGCGATGCTGCAGCACAATCTTAATTACCACAATCATGAGCAAATACACTGTGTTTAAGTGAATCAGTGTCAGTCTCATAGACACTACCAGACTGATAAAAGATGAAGTACAAATAATATTGTTCTTCTAAAAGAACAGATCTATTGAATGATTTTACAAAAATTAAGAAACTGGGATTACTCCAGTCTTTTCTGTTCTTCCATTGACTTCACTGTCATCTGGTGGTCTAAAAAATGAAGCGCATCTTACTGCCTGCTACAGCAGTCTGACTGTTAGACAACATGATGATTTTAGAAACAATAAAAGGTAATTTCATGGGTTTGATTTAGGTTTATTTTAAGGGGTGGATTCAGGGTTAGAACCTTTTGGGCTCAAACCAACTATCTGACTGTTAAAAACTAAATCTGAGCAGAGCAGTGACATCCACTGATTAAAGCGAGAGAGCGAAATGTCACGAAAGAAGTGTGTTTTTGGTTGCCAGGGCAAGACAACCCTGCACAGATTAACAAAGAAAAAACAGCATTAAGGGACCAGTGGATGGAGTTTATTTTTACAGAGCATCAACGGAGTTGTACAAGTTTTTTTGTTTGTTCCCTGCATTTCGAAGATGCTTGTTTTACAAACAAGGCCCAGTTTGACGCCAGATTTGCACATCGTTTATTTCTTAAGGATAATGCAGTCCCAACGAAATAGGGTCACTATCGTGTGTTGGAACCGCAGGCGGTGAGTAAAACTGCTTAAAATATCTCTGTGTTGTTAACTTAACTATCGGCGCGTAAGCACATCAAGTAAACAACATGCGATGTTGTCATCAAACTGCACTTTCCACATGTACAGCTTCAAAAAAATAAAAAAAAGACTAAATAAAGTGGAACTTAGTCATTTTCCACAACCGCTAAGCAAATATATACAGTTTCAGTACATACCACATAGAGACGTCGTTGCTGATGCTGCTCTTGTTAAATTTCAGCCCCTGGATCTGATTCTGGATCATAAATAAACGGCTGAATCTGACTGTTAGCCATGGTTTGTTTTGGATGATGTTTTTTCCTCACGGTAATGTCACAGCTTCTAAACGCTCTCAACGCAAAAGCTTACTCGCGCTCGTGATTCTTTAGCTCCGCCCACACGTCACGCCTCCAGGCGCTCATGTTTTTCCGGGAAAAATCGTTACAGACTATCTTTCTCTTATAAATATAATAAAAGTTAAGACTTTTTGGGGTTATGAAGGATGCAGTACTACTCTATAGGTACTCAAGATTAACAGGATATTGAGTGAAAACGAGCATCCCCCCCCCCCCTTAAGCTACTGTATTACTTTATGAACCTGTGGCTAAACAAAATGAATTATTAGCTTTAACTCTTATCGTTTATAAAAACTGTACATCTTACAGTAGTTGGATGCTATAGACCTCCTTCAGCTAATAATGACGCCATTTCATCTCTGATGCACACAGTGACATCATTGGATTATAAGGAGCTTCTTATACTGGGTGATTTTAATGTGAATTGGTTGCAGTCAGCTTCTGATGGTCTTAAATTAATTTGTGATACTCTTAACTTCTCTCAGCTAGTTGAGATGCCCACTAGACCAAATTTGAAGGACTATAAAAAGTCAACATTTATTGATCTTATTTTTACAAATGTTCCACACAAATATTCATTGGCTTCTGTATTTGCAAATGATGTTAGTGATCACTGTGTTGTCGCCATAGTTAGAGATACAAAACTACCTAAACAGAAATCACGTATCATTACAAAAATGTGTTTGAAATATTTTAATGAGCAATGTTTTCTCCATGACCTTGCAACTTATGACTGGGAAAGGATTTCCCTCATCCCCGATGTCGAGTCTGCTTGGAAATATTTTTATGATGGACTTAATTCGGTTTTTAATAGGCATGCACCAATTAAGAAATTTAGAGTTAAAGGCAGGAATAACCCCTGGTTTTCTACAGCATTGTCTACTCTTATACGTGAGTGGGATATTGCTTGGGCAAAAGCTAGGCAATCTGATGTAGATTCTGATTGGACTTGTTTCAGACAGATTCAAAATAAATGTACAGTCGCCATCAGGAATGCTAAAGCCGACTACTTTATTGCTAAAACTATGACTAATTTAAATAATCCTAAAAAAATTGGCAGAATATAAAATATATAGCAGGGAACAAAAAATCATCAGATTTTCCTTCACGTATAAATATGGATTCCACTGTCATTTCTGATAAAGAGCAAATACTTAACCATTTTAATAAGCATTTTATTGATTCTGGGTCTTTATTCAAGTCGTACAATCTTTGGCCCTCAAATAATGACTTTGTTAGTGCAGAAACTAGTTTTAAAAAGGAAGAGTTCTCTTTTGTTCACATCAAGCGTACTGATGTCCATAAAGCACTTAAATCGCTTGATATAAACAAATCTCCAGGCCCTGACTGTGTGGAAACTATCTATTTGAAAATGGCAGCTGATATCATATCGACCCCTTTAACTTACCCACATAGCAACATTGTTTCGGCCCAGATCGGGCCCACATCTGGCATCCGTGGAAAGATGATCTGGCCCACATGCAGTGTGGAATGACGGCACTTGGGCGGACCGCTCCTGTTTGCCAGCTTTGAGCCACAAGCAGGCCATAGCAATGCCACATGTCAGCCAAAGTAAAGAAATTAACCATAAATGGACCTTATCTGAGCCACAACATATGTCTATATTAAATATGAAGTAATTTCAGCCTTAATAAGCCTGTTAACAAGCAGAATCACTGAAGGAAAGAAGAGAACAGAAAAAGAGATAAGCGGAAACACAAGAACTACAACTGACTTCAACCACAACCTTAGATGAAATCAACTGAAGATAAAAGAAGACATTAAATCTCTCAAGATCTCAGCAGAGGAGGAATAAACAACTCCACAAAAATCTTTACCAGCTTCACTTATTACTAACCAGACTGACTTTATTTCTGTTAGACATCTACAAAAGTTTCTATTGAGAATTAACAAGGGTTTAACTCTAATGTGTGTCACCATAACAGAGATTAGTGTTTTCATTAGTTGGGCTCTTAACTCTTATTATAAATTTTGTATTTTTTGGCCACTGTGACAGTGTGTTTGTTAAATATATATAAAATATATTCATGTTTGTTAAATTATGAATATAATTTAATCCAAACAAAATTGAAATTACAAACTCTGTTGCCTATGGGACATTTTAAATTTATTATTCGATCACTCGAAGAAGACTCATTGATTTGTGATTGTTTTTAAGTGTTTTAAATAGTACATTTGTTGTTTCAATTTGTAAGTGTGACTGTAACTGCTGTCCATTCTTGGCCAGGACTCTCCTGTGAACGAGATTTTAATCTCAGAGAGATTTTCCTGGTTAAATAAAGGTCAAATAAACTTACAGTGCGAAGTTTCTTGCCATCCACTGGCCTTTTTAGTAACTTTAATTTTTAATTGTTAAAATTATGGTTACAAGTGATCACCTTTGTGTAAATGTCACTAACTACATCAGAACACTCAATAGCAAAATAAAAACAGAAACCTTATGTCTTATAAGCAGGTATCTTAAAATTATTATAACTTGGTTAGGGTTTTTATATGAAAATAGACCAGATTACAATTAAGTGTAAAATGTGCTAAATTCTAATAATTATGTATTGATGAAAATAAAGACTTTTCTAGCAATGTTAAAATGTAATGTATTTAGCAATAAAATCACACAGTATGAACACACAAAACAAAATATCTGACTGTACAAAGCAAGAGCTAAAAGGCCTTTGACTATTAAAGGTCTGAGTGGTGTCCATGTGTGAGTGTAGAGAGAGAACAGTGTGTAATATTCATGATTAAGACTGAAATAAACCAGTGGATTTTAAGCTGAAAGCCATTAAAGGGGCTCCAATACTGTTTCATCCATTCATGAAAGGCATTCATGAGTTTTTTTACACTATTAAAGAGTTGGACTCTCATTCTAAACATAGACAAAGTAAAAAAGAAATAATACATTTTGGACGTATGATCTTACTTCCGGGTTCGTACAAGTTTCAGAGAGTTTTTTTCATTCATGACGTAGACAAGGGTGGAACTCCTTATATGGGCATTTCTCCTGGAATAATGCACCCGCACATGCATCGACTAGCAAGAGCGAGATCACATCCATCAACGAGCTTTATCTGGCGGCAGGGCTGCATGGGACTTGCTCTGGAAGAATGTCTCCAAAGAATTGTGTTTATGGTTGTAAGGGAAGGATAACTTTGTTCAGCTTCCTAAAGAACCCAGCGTTATATAAACAGTGGATACAGTCTGTTTTTCGAGGGGCAACAATGGAGTTTCACAAATGTGTTTGTTGATTAATGTTTTATAAATAGTGCCCAGTTTGACGCTAGAGTTGCACATTGTTTGATACTGAAAGATGAATCGGTCCCAGCTATTAAAGATCCTTCTCATGATTCAGAATGGCAGACGGTAAGTGAAACGGCATCAAATGTCTGTTTTGTTGGCATTCGGTGCTCAAGTGCTCATCACTCTTTAGCTCCGCCCATGGTGCGCCTCCAGGAGCTCAGCTGTTTTCAGGAAGAAAATCGTAAAGCTGTATCTTTCATAAATATGATAAAACTAAAGACTTTTTGGAGATATGAATGATGCAGTGCAACTCCATAGGTACTCAATATTAAAATGAGATGATACTGTGTGTGTTATGCCTCCTTTAATTTCCAAACAGCAGAACAGTCCATGAATGTGTAAATGTGTGAAATCAAGCAGAGAAGGATCTGGAACATGACCTGGACTGAACTCAATCTCAGGTCTCCTGTGAGCATCAGATCGACCACATGTTCTTCATTTGACTGAGCTGTAGATCACGTCCTCAGATCTGGGGAGAAAGTTTATGAATATGATAATGTTACTCCAGCAGGTGACTATCCATCATTTCAACAACACAAAAACGAGAGGTCTGATTAAGAACTGAATGTGTCTTGTTTGGGTTCAGATGAATCGTTCCTCACCTGCTGGCATCAGACGGATGTTGAATCTCAGTGGTCTCTTCAGTCTTGTTCATGTCTTTGTTCTTGAAGTGATGGACACTGGCATACTGAATCTCTTCAGCATCTCCAGAGTCTTTTTCTGTTTGTTCTCTCCTCGAGCGTTTGGGTTTCTTCGCTTGAACCATAGCATACAGATCATCCGTCTGATTGGCTGATGCTTCTGAATACACTGGATCGTCATTGGTCGGAGCTGTTTCTTCTGATCTGCTGACAAGATCCCCCTGCTGTTTCATAAAATAACAATCACACAGACATCACAAGATCAATCTGAGATATTTTCTCAAATATTAGTCAAGCAACAGTACATTACTTTTTAAGTCTTCATTTTTATAGTCAAATATATAATCTATATCATGATCTTGCTGCTTTTGTAGATTGAGGTATGTTTTATCAAAATTGCCTGATTTTGTCTGACATTTTCAGCTCCACTGTCTCTCCTCTTCTTCCTGTAAAAAAATGTTTTGTAACAAATTACTGAACAGTATAATTTTTTGCAAGTAACATTTAATATTTTGCCATAATTTTAACAAATTCTGAATTTGTGTTAACTTGTGAAATTACTTTCTAATGCAAGGGACTCACTTAATAAACACAATGATAATGATGATGATGATGATGAAGATCAGTCCTCCACATCCCACCACAATCCCAATAACTGTGTGCAGAGCAGCTCTCTGAACCCCTGAAACAAGATGTTCATGAAGATCATTTCACACTAGAGACGGATGAAACTCAAAGAGTGTCTGTTTATAATGAATTGAGCGCAGCGTTAGTTCAGTCAGGCCACGGAGGTATGGGCTTTGACCAACTGATACGGTCAGCTGTCAAATGGCTCCAATCACTACCATTCTCCTATTAGTCATGGGACATATAAACGTGGCACTACTGTTCGGTAAGTATGCTCAATGGCTCGCAACCCTCCCTCCCCATTATAAGCATGAGGACATTACTGTGCACCTTTTCGCTGTCGTGTCTTTGTTTCAAATCACTTAAGCTTTCAAATCGTAGCTGGTATGGACCTCACTGCTGAGAGACACTCATCTTCATAACCAGGCTAAAGGATAGACGTACCACTGCCACATCTACATGATTATCACTGTTTGCTTAAAGACATTACTAAGAGTCTTAATTGTCATGTATTTCCAAGCTGATGGTTCCAGGGGGTTATTGTTTAAGCTTTTAATATGGGAGCAAGAAGCCCCATAAGGAACCATACCGCCAAAGATAGATTGTGTACAATAAACTCAAGTAAGTTGCCAAAGTGGTCCTGTCTGAAATACCTTTAACAGAGACTGAAACAGATGCTGATCTCTGAGATCCATGTTGATTCTGAGTCTCACAATAGTAGCGTCCGCTGTGACTGGAGTTAAAGCTGGAGATGATGAAACTCTGTCCAGATCCAACAGCTGAGCTTTGATTCTCCTTAAACCAGCTGAAGTTCAGAGCAGGAGGGTTTGAGTCACTGCTGCAGATCAGAGTCACTGAATCTCCCTCCACTATTTCAGACGGACTGATGGACACTGAGACACTCTTTGGAGGATCTAGATTAAATGTAAATGATGAATAATTACCTTATTTAACTTCTCTTATGGTTGTTGACATTAACTGAAGTATATCCACAAGCAGAAATTAAAAGATTTTATTTGAGTGATGAGATCAGAAAGGTACATGTATTGATTTATAAACCCATGAAGATGGTCTCTACACACAGATTCTTGATTCACATTCATTTTCATATTATTACAATAGTAAATAAAGCATGTCTAATAATAAAATATGTCATCTATTCAGAATTAATAGTGAATGAATGATGAATTTATCAAACAAATCTGAAGTTAATTATGAAAATCTCTGAATAATCAGTGAAATATTTCTCTAATGTTAATGAATCAGTTTGTACTCACATCCTACATGAAGATAAACAGGTGGAGACTTCAGATGTTCCTCTCCTGAAACAGCACACTGATAGTTTCCTGAATCATGAAGACTGACTGACTGCAGCTGAAGCTGATTCTCTGTGATGATTCCTCTAGTTAATCTCTGTGTGTATCTGAACCAGATGAATGTTGTTTGTTGAGGCAGAGAGCAGCTGCTTTTACATGTCAGATTGACTGAATCTGTCTCTTTCACACTCTGCTCTGTCTCCACCTGCAGATCTGACAACAACAAATCACTGATTCACCATTATAGTTTCACCAACATAGCTTTAATGTTATAACAACTGAAACTTTAAGGAGATGAAATAGTAACAAATACAATATTTACATTTAAGCATTTGCTTTTTCCAAAGTAAATTGCACTAATTCAAGGTAATCACTCTATGATTTCCTGTATTTCCTGGGAATTGCTCTAATGGTTTTGTCATTATTAGTGCCATTCTCTACTGTTTGAGCTTCTAGAATAACAGGTGACACAATCTGTGTTTTATATGCTCCATAATGTGTTTTACATATTTCTGTGGTGTGTGTGTGTGTGTGTAGCTCTACCTGTGACGTCCAGCTGAACTCCAGGAACCCCCGTCCATTTTCCATCCTTATTTTTTGTAGTGAATCTGCAGTTGTAGATGTGTTTATCTGCTTCTGTTACATTCATCAAAGTGATTCTGCAAGTGTTGTTTTTATATTCACGGTCACACTGAACTCTTCCTCTCTTTTCTGGGTCTGAACACAGGTCAGGGGTTTCTGTAACAGCTACAGCAGGTTTGGTCCAGAAGACTGTTTCGAGCTGATGATCACGAGGATATTTTACAGTACAGGAGAGATTCACTGTTGACCCCTTTAATGCACAAACATATGAAGAACTGTAATTCACTCCCCAATCCTGCTGACCATCACCCGCTGAAACACAAAACACAGAAATTAGAAATATAATTAGGCTTTCAAACACACATTTCATTTTCTTTTGTATTTCAGCTGATGTCTAACTTTACAAACTCAATTCAAAAGAAATATAAAAATTAAAAGGTGTGAATAATTCACTAATGTTAATGAATCAGTTTGTACTCACATCTTACTTTAAGAAAAACAGGTGGAGAGATCAGATGTTCCTCTCCTGAAACAGCACACTGATAGTTTCCTGAATCATCACGACTGACTGACCGCAGATGAAGCTGATTCTTTGTGATGATTCCTGTAGTTAATCTCTGTGTTTTTCTGAACCAGATGAATGTTGTTTGTTGAGGCAGAGAGCAGCTGCTTTTACATGTCAGAGTGACTGAATCTCCCTTATTCACACTCTGCTCTGTCTCCACCTGCAGATCTGACAACAACAACTCACTGATTCATCAGCTTAAAGTGACAGTCAACTTAAAATCCACTTAAAAATGTAAATTCAGTCATTAGGTGCGTTCGACTTCATGCAGCACTGCCCAAACCGATCGCAGTCTGACTTGAAGCAGTGCATGCCGGTTAGAAATTTTATCCGATTTGAGATGGCGCCGACGCTACATGACTGTCACGTGTGGCATCAAAGTATCGCGAGAGTGTTTCGAGAGCAGACGGTTGATTCAGCCGCCGCAGTTTCTCCAGAGCGACTGCAGGAGCGCTGATGACGACAGCTGCTTCACGATTGGCCAGATTCACCACATGACAACGATCACGTGTTTTTCGGGTAAGATGGCAACAAATCTGTGTTTTTAGAACGGTAAAATAATTTTTTATTAGTTTTAATTAGTCAAGTTTATCATAAAAGCGCATATACCCCACTGTATTAGTATTTAAAGAGTATATGACTATGTTGAACTTCATTCTTGAAAAGATGGCTCTGTATTAAGCAGTATATAAAAAGTGTTTATGTTTGTCATGGAAAAGTTTCTGAAACATCTGTGTATATGACAAATATTGAATTTAATTCACTTCATCTGTGATAAAGTATGCAAACACCGCGTGAGCGTCACTAACGGGAGCAGAAAGTGACAGCTCTTGTAGTCGTGCTTCAAGTCGAACACATTATTTATCACTCTTTCTTTTTCAGAACACATTTACAAATGTCCTGCTTGTGATTGTCCATTTAACAGCAGTTAAGTTCTTGTTTAAATGGACACTTTTCACAACATAACAATATTTCAAAGCAGATTTACAGCCAACTTTTGTTTCAATAAAACAATATCTTTGGGCCTAAATGAACAGGGAATCTAGCATTACTTTCTATTATCTCTTTCTTTAATTTCTCCTAATCTCAAGTGACTGTAGCCGGGTTTCCATCCAAAGTTGCAAATTTAACTTATGCGCAAAATTGGAATATCACACAAAACATTTGCAAAAAAGCAGCATTTCCATCCAACGAGTCAAAGAGAACAAAATCGTAACTTCCTGATAAACTGGCACTATACATCACTAAGAAAAGTAGGAGAAGCTACTGAATATAAAAATTTTCATATATAAAAAAATGCTTGCACCTCAGAACGAGCAGACGAAACACAATGAGTGGATGATGCTGTTTGGGAACGCAGTCGTTTAACAGTGCTAAGAGGCATATAAAAATACTTTGATGACAGACTTTGCTCGGGCGTTTCAGAATGACCATAACAACATTTCAGATGGAGTGGAACAAGACATTTATTCGCAAAATGCATTTCCATCCCCCATTATTAGCATTGCCCCTTTTTCGCACAAGTCAAAACCCTCAAGCGAGCTTAAAAATGTTTTTGTGAATTTTGTGGTTTTTCAGCAATACGAAACTCGATTCTGATACGATACTTAAAAATGCACAAAAAAGCAGGGTGATGAAAACCCAGCTACTGTCAAGACAACAACTAAAGTCTTCTGACAACAAGATAATATCATATACCAATAAAATACAGCTTGAAGTCACATGTTCAGTTAAATAGATGGAACAATTTGTGTGTGTGTGTGTGTGTGTGTGTGTGTGTGTGTGTGTGTGTGTGTGTGTGTGTGTGTGTGTGTCTCTGTGGTGTATTTGTGAGAGTTCACTAGCTCTACCTGTGACGTCCAGCTGAGCTCCAGGAATCCCTGTCCATCTTCCTCTGTCTGTAGTGAATCTGCAGTTGTAGATGTGTTTATCTGCTTCTGTTACACTCGTCAAAGTGATGCTGTAAGTGTCTTTATCTTCACGGTCACACTGAACTCTTCCTCTCTTTTCTGGGTCTAAACACAGGTTCGGTGGATCTCCATCAGTTACAGCAGGTTTAGTCCAGAAAGCTGTTTTGAGCTGATGATCATGAGGATAGTTTAAAACACAGGACAATTTCACTGTTGACCCCTTTAATGCACAAACATATGAAGGACTGTATTTCACTGTCAGGTACTGCTGACCATCAATCCCTGAAACACAGATTACAGTAGACAGTAGTTTACATTAGAAAATTAGGTGTTTTGAACCAATGTATATAAAGTATCTTTTTTCATTTTGACCTTTTTTATGCAACCCAGCCTCATTGGAAATACATTTCTGCAACACTGTAATTACGTTTCACAGCAGTTTCAAAGTGTAATGTCCCTAGAGTGGCACTAAAACACACATTTAATACGTGGCCGTGGCACGTTTTCATTACGTTGGTACAGACAGGTATTGCAGTGATTTTATTGCGCTGCTTGAGAAACTTACTGCAGATGTTCAGAAAGTTGTGTGTCACTAAAGATTAATGCTCTGTCATGTTGGAAATATCCCCTAAACCTACCCAAGAGTGTTAACAAATGTAAAAGTAATATAAAAATGTATTTGCTGATGGAGCTATTTTAACTTCCTCGTGTGGATTTGACTTTTGTACCAGAGCTCTTAATCATTTAAGTGCAACGCTATCTAGCAAAGCTACTGAATTAGAAAATCATGCATTATCAGATCGTGCAACATAATAGTTTTAAAGTCATAACGTAATATTCTGCAAGTAATTGCAGAAGTGTGAAAATTAGCCTTTATTCATCAAAACTCTGTGCCTGTAAATTATACTTTGTGTGAAAAGGAATAAAAGTTGTCAGTTGTTGTTTTACTGCCTCTGATGCTCATTTCAACTGGAAACTGCAGTGAATCGGACATATAGGTAAGTTTTTATCAGTTTTGAAGAAATGTATGCAGAGGCACGTGTTTCCAATGAGCCTAGATTGTTTTTATGTTAACTGACAGCAAAACACTTTAAGAGCTGAAGAGTTTTTCAAGAGTGTTAAAGTGTGTGTTTAGTGAGTGTAACTGAAGACTCACCCGCAGTCATGATCACCAAGATCAGAGGAAGAGATGTTACGAGTGACGACACCATAGTCATTTCTGCAATAAAAAACACAAAATTTATCGTGTTGATAATCAAAAGACAGATCATAATAACTGCTCATTGAAGGCTTGACGTGTGCTGAGGATGTTTTTCATGTCAGGTCTTGTGTGTCTAATCGAGGACATTTACTCATCAGAAAAGGGTCTAAACATTTCATCCATTGTTATTAAAGATGTAGCATTTGAGCACTTCTGTATCATCTCCTTTAGTAATTAACTCAGAAGTTAAAGTTTTTGATGATATTGCTACTGTGAAAGGGGAACCAAGTTGATTCATATTTTCTATATTTGATAAAATCACACAGGCGTGAGACCTCAGTGATATCATCAGCTGATAAATTCAGATCTGCGTTCGCGGGCTGCTGCTAAGCCAGAGACAGATGTGCTTTTACAGCGCTGCGCATTATAACCAATCACACAAGATTCTGTTGAGCTTTTGAATGCAATGACCAATCAGAGGTGTTCAGATGAGTCATCGCTGGAATGCCGGTGCTTCCGTGGTTTTAATGGGAGTTTCTGAGAGCGATTGAACTCTAGACTGTCAGTGAAAATGTTCTTTGATAATGTAAATGTTATTTGCTCTCTTTCTGTACAATGAAAGATTAGTAGCCATATTACATAAACTTTCAATGTTAAATGAACATCTAATATAAAGTCAGTGGTATTAAAAATATGTTATGACATGACATCCATATATGTTGCTTAAGTGAGCAGAGAGGTTTTTATGCATAGTTAATAAATTACATTATTAGGCTACTTTGACTATCGCATATTATCATTATTAACGTAATCAATAAAGGTGAGAATCGAGATATTTAATGATATAGTTCATGCATCTGGGAATGTTTCTAATAAAATAATAATAATAATAATAATAATAATAACAATGATGCTTAAGAATAATTTGGCAGTATGCTGTTGTGGCTGCTGTGTACTTGTGCCCCTAGATTCCTAACACAATTAGAATATTAATTCTAATATATTACCAGTGCTGGAAACAGTTTTGCAGCTTAATAATTCTTTTGGAACCTGTGAAATTTCGTTTAGGATTATTTGATGAATAGAAAGCGAAAAAGAACATCATTGAAAGTAAATCAACATATTGGAATGATTTCTGAAGGATTATGTGACACTGAAGACTGAAGTAAAGGCTGATGAAACTAAATAGATAGATAGATAGATAGATAGATAGATAGATAGATAGATAGATAGATAGATAGATAGATAGATAGATAGATAGATAGATAGATAGATAGATAGATATTCAGTATATGACCAAAAGTAACTAACTACTTGAGTAGTTTTTTATCTGATACTTTTTTTACTCTTACTCAAGTAACAATTCAGAATAGTACTTTCACTTTTACTTGAGTAAATATTTCTGTAAGTACTTTTACAACAGTTTTTGGCATGAAACTGAAGAGTGTGTGAGATTATGGCAGTGAATGCTGCTCCATGGGCACTTATGACGAGAACTGTGGATGAAGCATCAGCAGAAGATGATGAATTAAAGAAAGTCAGACTAGTCATACAGACTGTTGTTTTGATGAATGCAAGTCGTATGCTGCCAGTGAGCCAAGTATGATTGGACAGATAGTCTTGAGGGTTACACGCATTGTGTTACCACAGTCACTCCAAGCAAGAGCTTTAAACCTACATCACAAAGGGCATTTGGGCATAGCAGACACCAACCAAACAGAACCTTTCAAGTAAAGATAACGGCACAGACAAACGGCAAGGTGGAGAGGCATGCATCCAAACTGAGATGCATACAGATTGCTCAGGCAGAGGGCTTAGATTGCTGTAGGTATGTGGCAATGTACAGTGCTATTGACCACAACACTATTGTGTCCTGAAAATTGTTTTTGACCACTGAAGACTCAATGGTGGAATGTGCAACACAATATAAAAGGAATACATCATTCTAAAAAGCCAATCCAGAGAGTCTCACTAGATGGTAGAGTAGCTCCACAAATGAAACCAAAGAGACAACTCAAACTGTCTGAAGCCTTCTGCACACTGCATGATTTTAGCAATCCTATAATAGTATATCAAATCACAATGTGTGACATGCATCTAATAAACTTACGACATGTGTATGCAGATTGTACAATTATGACACCTAGTGACTGATAGGCTACAATGCACATTACTAAAATGTTATTAGCATGTGCTAGTGGCAGTGATTGAAGCGGGCCAGTACGCACCAGCATGCAGTACTGGCACTTTGATATTTTATGTTGCGTTCCAGTCAGGTTTTTGAGCCCGTAAGTCATGACTTCAAACCACGACTCACGACTTTGTAGCGTTCCAGGCCAGTCACGCCAAACTTCCTGCAGGCGCAAGGAATTATAGCTTGATTATTATATTTATTGCAATGTTATATTGTCCTAAAAACGTTTTTTCAATGTGTACCCCTTTCATAAACACTGCATCCTTAGGCTATATTAGCTGTAGGGGCTGCCATTGGTGTTTCGCGGGCTATGTGACATTAGAGCTCGGAATTGGGAATACATTGATCTAGTACGAGTTCACGGGTGGGAAGTCACGGGTTTGACTGCCATTCCAATGCACTTTCACGGGTAGAAGGTTGGAAAAACACAGGTTACGGGTCGACTGGAATGCAGCATTAGTCTTTAGCATAATGCCACATTTGAGTGCATACCGGTAATTCTGACATGTTGCCAGTACTGAGTCAAAGCATCAGTGTTTGGGTGATAAGAAATGACACAGTGATTTCCAACTTCTGCAATGTTCAAGGATCCAGTAAGGGAATTTGTCAGTAATAAGTTCATTGTACTTTTTATGTTTGCTGAAAAAAGAGAAGCTGTTAAAGAGGATGTTAAAACAGTTTGAGATAAGCAATTTTGAATTTTAGCACCATGTGGGTCGTAGCAGCAAACACACAGTACTGTATTTCTGTCACTGTCAGAAAATGAGCGCAGTCTATCTTTGGTTGCGGGACTGTGACAACGGCCATCTTTGAACCTCTCTCACTATACAACATAAGAGCACAGACTAGGAGCCACGATCACAGAATAGTTTCACAATGCATGTCTTTTGTCTCGGCTGTGTGGTGTGTAGAAGGCTTGAGAAATTCAAGACTTTATTGTTGAGTTATCTTGTTGAGGAAATGACATGCACTGAAATGCTGTAATATGAATATTCTTGTACGTAAGGTAAGTTACGTTTAAAAGATGTCTGAAATGTTCTCAGGTTAAAATGGAATTCAAAAATACAAGAGCAACTTATTTGTTCGGCCGGGAAAGAAAACAAACATTTATTTTCTCAAGTTATACCTTGAGAAAATCGTTTGTGTTAGTGGCACTTCAATATGTTCACATTGAATATGACAATTTAATACACTCACCTAAAGGATTATTAGGAACGCTTGTTCAATTTCTCATTAATGGAATTATCTAATAAACCAATCACATGGCAGTTGCTTCAGTGCATTTATGGGTGTGGTCCTGGTCAAGACAATCTCCTGAACTCCAAACTGAACGTCAGAATGGGAAAGAAAGGGGATTTAAGCAATTTTGAGCGTGGCATGGTTGTTGGTGCCAGATGGGCCGGTCTAAGTATTTCACAATCTGCTCAGTTACTGGGATTTTCATGCAAAACCATTTCTAGGGTTTACAAAGAATGGTGTGAAAATGGAAAAACATCCAGTATGCGGCAGTCGTGTGGGCGAAAATGCCTTGTTGATGCTAGAGGTCAGAGGAGAATGGGCCGACTGATTCAAGCTGATAGAAGAGCAACTTTGACTGAAATAACCACTCGTTACAACCGAGGTATGCAGCAAAGCCTTTGTGAAGCCACAACACGCACAACCTTGAGGCGGATGGGCTACAACAGCAGAAGACCCCACCGGGTACCACTCATCTCCACTACAAATAGGAAAAAGAGGCTACAATTTGCACAAGCTCACCAAAATTGGACATTTGAAGACTGGAAAAATGTTGCCTGGTCTGATGAGTCTTGATTTCTGTTGAGACATTCAGATGGTAGAGTCAGCATTCGACGTAAACAGAATGAGAACAGTGATCCATCATGCCTTGTTACCACTGTGCAGGCTGCTGGTGGTGGTGTAATGGTGTGGGTGATGTTTTCTTTGCACACTTTAGGCCCCTTAGTGCCAATTGGGCATTGTTTAAATGAGCATTGTTTCTGACCATGTCCATTCCTTTATGACCACCATGTACCCATCCTCTGATGGCTACTTCCAGCAGGATAATGCACCATGTCACAAAGCTCGAATCATTTCAAATTGGTTTCTTGAACATGACGAGTTCACTGTACTAAAATGGCCCTCACAGTCACCAGATCTCAACCCAATAGAGCATCTTTGGGATGTGGTGGAACGGGAGCTTTGTGCCCTGGATGTGCATCGAACAAATCTCCATCAACTGCAAGATGCTATCCTATCAATATGGGCCAACATTTCTAAAGAATGCTTTCAGCACCTTGTTGAATCAATGCCACGTAGAATTAAGGCAGTTCTGAAGGCGAAAGAGGGTCAAGCACAGTATTAGTATGGTGTTCCTAATAATCCTTTAGGGGAGTGTATGTTCATAATTGTCATCTTTGAGACACCCCCCAGAGTTGAGGTGCAGGAAACACCTCTCTCACATATGCACTGGTTCCTCCTAATCCCCTTCCTTCCCCTCGCACATCCTTCCCTTCACTCAATTCACTCAGAATGGTCAATAGTAGAATATAATGAATATAATTACAGTCATGTTTGGTATCATTTGAATAGTCTCAGGGCGAGTGGTACAATGGTCTCAATCTTACAAAAGTAGACTAAAAGATAATACAGATCCTGAGAGTTAAGAGATATTTTGCTTACTGTAATTTGAGTGCCCTTTCCCAGGGTACTTCATGTAAATTACTTCTGTTCCCTTTGAGTTGTAAAACCACCCAGGTTCGGGATCTGAGTTAATGCAAATTCCAATTATTAGTTCCTGTCTCCATCTTGAGGGATGTTTTCTTGGTCTAAGATACTTAAGGAAATGTTGCAAGAGGATCAGGGCCTTCTGTAGCAAGAATGAGCCCATAACATGAAGTGTCCACACACTTCATCATACTGTGTATTTCTCTAAAAGCCAAGTATGCATCTTACTCTTAAATTCATCTTTGAGAATTTGATGTCTTGTATTGATTTGATTTCTTTGAATCGGCTATGCAAAGGGGAAATGTCACATATTGTAGCGTGGAGTCAGAGATGTTTGGATCCATATGCAGTAGTTTATTAAAAAGAATGATCAAACAGGCAGAGATGAAAAAACAGAGTCGGGTATGTCAGGGGATATCCAAAATCAGCAACAGTAACAAGCAGAGGTCGGGGCAGGCAGCAGAGAATCACAGTCGGTATAAACAATCCAGAGTCAAACACAGAAGGAGCAAACACTAGGAAAACTCAAATGCTAGACAGAACTAAGCAAGACTTCGCAATGTGAGTGTAGATGAGTGCAACCTTTATAGTGTCACTGATAGAAAACAGGTCATACAAAATGAGGTCCTAGGTAGGGGTTTATAGGAAATGAAGTCCAGGGTGTACTGAGTCATGTGAAAGTCTGAGTGGTGAATAAACGGATTTGCAGTGACCGGATCATGACACATGCCTTGTGTAATGCGTGTGACATGAGTTTCATGAACATCTTGTCTTGTGTCTGATTTAATTTAGCGTCTTTAGCTAGTTTGGGCAAAGACAACAATCAGATGTGCTAAAACAGCAGCCCTATTTAAATCCACTCAAAACCCATGTTTCACTGAGCAATTACTGAATGAACACTGTGCTACATCCAAATGATTGCGCTGTATTTTCAGTAGTATTCTCTTTTTAATTCTTAAGGGTTTTAATTCATTTTAAATAAATGTTTTAATAATTTTAAATGATGCTTTGCTTTATGATTATTTTAATTTATTTTTAAGTTAAGCACTTTGAATTAGTATTGTGTATGAAAAACATTGCCTTGTCTAAAGAGCTCCACACATACATATGTATCTACAACAGATATTGAGTTTCTGGAATTAAAATCCATCAAATCAACATTAACCAAACCTTTTTATTTATTTATTTTTATTTATTTATTTATTTTTTCAAACAAGAGTTTTAGCCCTACATAAATATACTATCTAATGCTAAATGCTGGTAAAAAAAAATGGTCTTACCGTGCTGCAGTGTCAAAGTCTGTGTGTCGACACCCAAATGACAAAAATATCAGCAGCTTAAAGAGTCACATTTTGGAAAGTGTAGTTAAATTATTTGTCTTCCTCTTCCTGGATATGTGTGACACCATCTCAACTACACAAGAACAACTTGAAAAGTCTCCAGATCCAAACAAATAGCAATCTTTAGAATTCTCTGTTAATAAATCTTTGTGAGAGAACACGTGAAACATGAGAGAAAGAACTGTGTAAAGATGTGGGTTTTTTAGAGATGAAGCTTTGTAAGTTTCACTTCCTCTTTCTGAATGAAACTCTGTGTTTAACACATCAAGCGATGGTGCAACACAATATCATTTACCACAATCATGAGCAAATGAAAGTCATCATAGTAATTGTAGTAAGTTTTGGTTACACTTCATTTTACATTTACCTGTACTTACAGAATACTTACTTCAGAAAGTACTGGAAAATACAAAATAATTAAATGCGTTTTTGTTTGGTTTAGGGTAGTTTCAGGGTTAGTATCTAGTTATTACCAAGTTGTTGCTTAGTTAATATCTTGTTTTGGCAGTTTAAGTAAATTATAAAGTCATCATACCATCTAAACCAACTTTTAAGATCAGGGAAAATAAGAAGCAAAGACAAAACAAAGTAAGTTATTTTTTACTTGGTTCATTTTGAATTTGGACTCAAAACCAACTGACTCAAAAAAAAACAAAAAAAAAGATTTTTAACAATTTTTATTACGTAATTGCATTGAGATTGGTAGCAATGAGGTTTTAGACAGCAAATATTACTCAAAGTAAAAACACATTTAACTTTTACATATTTCTCAATCTTTGTATAAAATGAGATTTCAAACTTCAAAAGCATATCACCATAACACTCTGGAATGTGAGTAAATGATGACCAAAGGTTACAAAATAATGGCAGTGAAAAAATATTTTTTGTGATTTAAGATTGATTATCAGCTGTAAACTGACTAAGAAACTGATTCCAAAAACAAAATATCAACATCACACACTGGAACTGAAAACAAATGATATTGCAAATAAGTGCAGGTATTCTCATGCACTTAGCATGTGAGCATCACTGAACAGCAACACATCGAACAGCAGCTTCACTTTACAGTAAAACACAATCTCCTCAGATTTCAGAGCAAACAGAGACTTTATTACAATCAGTTACAGATATTGAGTTTACCATGAAAACACTGCTTAGCTGTGTGATGAATAACATTATTAGAAAATATAAATGTAGTCTTTACTCCAGTAAAGAGACACTAAACTACATTATTGGGATGTTACTTTAAGAAATAAATAAGTTCACATGTATTTGTGAGTGCAGCAGAAAAATAAAGAAAATATGAAATGTACAATATACATTTGAAAGATGAAAAAAAATGTTATAAGCTCCATAACAGTATACACAGTTACTTCAGGAAGGTTTATGAAAGTTACTGATAAAGAAATAAGCATCAGATATGATATGAATGAGTTTCTGAGTATTTCCATGTGAGCAGTATCCTGTGAGGAGAGTTTAATGAGTTCCTGCTAGAGTCTCATATTCAGAAGATCTGGACTGAAGCTGGAGAGCTGTGTAGGGGTCATCAGGAGCTCTGGAGTCAGCAGACTGTGAGAGACAGATGAACAGAACACACTGTGTTTATATGACTCTGCTGAATGTGAGAGTAAAGAGTGTTTGAGACCTTCACTGACTCTGATCGTGCTGTAAATGTCAGCAGATGTTCGGGACACTGGATCCAGAGCTGTGTATGTATCATCACTCGAGTCAGCCGTCTGTAGAGAAAGATTTCAGGAGTTTATTCATACTTCAGTGCATTAACATCATCAAATATTGCAGTTGTAGATGAAGATGTGTGTTTGCTGACTCGCCTGCTTTTGATTCACATCTTCACTTCCACCGATTCTCTTCCTCTTTCTACTGAAAACAGGAGAAAACTATTAAAACTGTGCTACAATACATCAAATAAATGAACAAAACTAGTTAATTTACTCTTGATCTGAGATCAAGTCTGCAGATGTTTTACTGAAGAGACATAAATTTAGTGTCCAGACAAACTTCATTCACCTCATGAACACAATGATGATGATGATGATGAAGATCAATACTACACATCCCACCACAATCCCAGTAACTGTGTGCAGAGCAGCTCTCTGAAACCCTGAAACAAGATGTTAATGAAGATCATGTCACACTAGAGACAGATGAAACTCAAAGAGTGTCTGTTTATAGTGAATACCTTTAACAGAGACTGAAACATACGCTGATCTCTGAGATCCATGTTGATTCTGAGCCTCACAATAGTAACGTCCGCTGTGACTGGAGTTAAAGCTGGAGATGATGAAACTCTGTCCAGATCCAACAGCTGAGCTTTGATTCTCCTTAAACCAGCTGAAGTTCAGAGCAGGAGGGTTTGAGTCACTGCTGCAGATCAGAGTCACTGAATCTCCCTCCACTATTTCAGACGGATTGATGGACACTGAGACACTCTTTGGAGGATCTAGATGAAATGTAAATGATGAATAATTACTTTAATAAATATTATATATTTTTTATAAATTAAATATTATATATATTATAATCTGCACTAAAATACTATTTACGACATTGTCTCATGAAATCAAATAAACATATGATTAAGACAATGACTGTGCTGTGATTTCGGCTATACTTGCATCTAAAATAGAGTGAGAAGCAACAGAATATCTTTTTTTGTTAACTGAAAGTACTGCTCCTCTCTGCGCTCGCTGAACAGAGAAGATGCAGAGAGAGAGGCGTGTGCGCGCTGGGAAAGATAGAACAAGTTTGCTCCAGTCATTTTTTCAGATTCTGAAATAGCTAAGAAAAAAGCTGTAGAAACGTTGGGTGATATTTTGGTTCAGGTAGTGTCTTAATCCTTTAGTCAGTGGTATAAAAAGAAATATAGGCAATATACTACAGAAAGCTTGAAATGTCTACTTTTAAACGAACATATTGAAACCAAAATGAATAGGCTACTCTCTGATGATGTAATCCATATGAAATGTGCATTTCTCTCTGGCGTTCATGGCGAGTCCGCATCGTCAACTTCATCTCAGCAGCGACACAGAAAACACCAGTTTATTACTAAACAATTAAATGAGTCCTTGCTAATTTATACACATGCACAATCATAACTTTAACCGGTTCTTTGTGGCAAGCTTTATGCGTGCGGTCATAACACTTATTATCCTGTAGACTATAGCATATTTAAGTTATTCAATTAATATAAAGGGGCGACGCATTAATATTTTAAAAATATGTGTGTCAGGAAGCGGGTCGGGTACAATATTTTCTTTTTCTTTTCTTTTTTTTTTGTGGTCTGAGCTGCAAGGGGGTTAGTTGAAAACATCGGTCGGGTGTGGGTTGTTTATACATTGACCCGCGCATCACTGCTCCACACAGATTCTTGATTCACCTTCATTTTCATATTATTACATTAGTAAATATAAATCATGTCTAATAATAAAAAATGTCATCTATTCTGAATGAATGGGCTGAATTTAGCAAACAAATCTGAAGTTAATTCTGAAAATCTTTCAGTAATCAGTGAAATATTTCTCTAATGTTAATGAATCAGTTTGTACTCACATCCTACATGAAGATAAACAGGTGGAGAGATCAGATGTTCCTCTCCTGAAACAGCACACTGATAGTTTCCTGAATCATAACGACTGACTGACCGCAGCTGAAGCTGATTCTCTCTGATGATTCCTGTAGTTAATATCTGTGTGTTTCTGAACCAGATGAATGTTGTTTGTTGAGGCAGAGAGCAGCTGCTTTTACATGTCAGAGTGACTGAATCTGTCTCTTTCACACTCTGCTCTGTCTCCACCTGCAGATCTGACAACAACATCTCTGTGATTCACCATTATAGTTTCATCAACATAGCTTAATGTTATAACAATTGAAACTTTAAGGGGATGAAACTAGTAAAGAATAATTTACATTCAAGCATTTCCTTTCATGCAAAGTGATTCAAGGTAAACACTTGATTATTAAATTTATTTATGGGAATTGCACCCATGTTTTTGTCGTTACTAGTGCCATGGTCTACTGTTTGAGCTTCTAGAATAACAGGTGACACAATCTGTGTTTTATATGTTTCATAATGTGTTTTACATATTTCTGTGGTGTATTTGTGTCTGTAGCTCTACCTGTGACGTCCAGCTGAACTCCAGGACGTCCTGTCCATCTTCCTCCCTTAGTGTCTGTAGTGAATCTGCAGTTGTAGATGTGTTTATCTGCTTCTGTTACACTCGTCAAAGTGATTCTGCAAGTGTTGTTTTTATATTCACAGTCACACTGAACTCTTCCTCTCTTTTCTGGGTCTAAACACAGATCAGGGGTTTCTTTAACACCTACAGTAGGTTTGGTCCAGAAGACTGTTTTGAGCTGATGATCATGAGGATATTTTACAGTACAGGAGAGATTCACTGTTGACCCCTTTAATGCACAAACATATGAAAGACTGTAATTCACTCCCCAATCCTGCTGACCATCACCCCCTGAAACACAAAACACAGAAATTAGAAATATAATTAGGCTTTCAAACACACCTCAATTTCTTTTAGATTTCAGCTGATGTCTAACTTAACAAACTGAATTCAAAAGAAATGTAAAAATTAAAAGGTGTGAATAATTCACTAAAATTAATGAATCAGTTTGTACTCACATCCTACATGAAGATAAACAGGTGGAGACTTCAGATGTTCCTCTCCTGAAACAGCACACCGATAGTTTCCTGAATAATAAAGACTGACTGACTGCAGATGAAGCTGATTCTCTCTGATGATTTCTCTAGTTAATCTCTGTGTCTCTCTGAACCAGATGAATGTTGTTTGTTGAGGCAGTGAGCAGCTGCTTTTACATGTCAGATTGACTGAATCTCCCTTATTCACACACTGCTCTGCCTCCACCTGCAGATCTGACAACAACAACTCACTGATTCATCAGCTTAAAGAGAGAGTCAACTTAAAAAAAAAACCCGAACCGATCGCAATCTGACTTAGAGTGTTGCATGCTGGTTAGAAATTTTGACACAGCAACAACGCTACATGACTGTCACACGTGTCATCAAAGTATCGCGAGAGTGTTTCGAGAGTAGGCGGCTGATTCAGCCGCCGCAGTTTCTCCAGAGCGACTGCAGGAGCGCTGATGACGACAGCTGCTTCACGATTGGCCAGATTCACCACATGAGAACGATCACGTGTTTTTCAGGTTAGACAAACCTTTTCAGTTCCAATAATAGCAACAAATCTGTGTTTTTAGAATGGTAAAATACTTTTTCACTGTAGTCGTACTGTTGTATTGAGTCAAGTTTATCATACAACACTGATAAAAGCATATATACCCCACTGTATTAGTATTTAAACTAATAACTGTATTAAGCAGTATATAAAAAGCTATGTTTCTCATGATTTTTCAGAAACCTCTGTGTATATGACAAAAAATTGCATTTAATACACTTAATCTTAAACTATGCAAACTAGTGATCGACCGATGTATCTGTTTACCGATATTTTTCCCGATATTTAAGCATTTTTCCATAATCGGGTATCGGTTTTGTAATATCGGATTCGCCGATTTACGGCGCCATCTTGTGGCCGTTTTGAGATTTCCACCATTGCAGCCCGGGCGTCTGAGGAGATCAGTCAACAACAACTCAGTGCACAGGTAAATATATGTTCTACTTGGTTTGCTTTAATTAATCAACTTTATTTAACATAACAGACATGCACAAATGAGATCTGATACATAAATTCCTGATATAGTTAATTTATGCAGCTTGTTTTTAAACAATTGAGACGAACTCATTGAGTCACGTAGTGTAATTCATCATGTCCTGCCCCAATAAAGACCTATCTTTTCATGAATTAAATAAAACAGACATGAATGAGTGCATGTTGAAAATAAAAGCGTTGAATTTAATTCTCTATCTGTTGTATTTGCTCACCATTAGTCTAGAAGAGAAAGTTCGTTCATATTGCTTAGCAACTGACGGATGATCTGGAGGCTTAAGCACGGCCACTGAATGAAACTTTTGACAAGATTATCTTGTTTAAACACCCTAGATTATATTATCATTTACTACATAACAATTATTTCGCATATAAATATAGCCTACCGCTTTGTGGAAATTAATTATTTATTATCTCCATGCGCGATCGCGGTTGATTAAGTTATAGTCAAACAGCACTTTGTCAGTTGGCATTTCATGATTTAACGTTAGATTAAATTTAGATCATAAAATGCCAACTGACAAGTGCTGTTTAACTTTATATAGTCTCGGGGAAAAAAGTTTGTTCATACTGCTCAGCACCTGACTGGGTTGATGATCAGGAAGCCTCAAGCACGGCCACTGCATAAAATTTTTGAAGGAAGCAGGCTTACAGGGCAGAATGCTGAAAGACTCTGTTTTCTACACTAAAACCTAGTTCTGCTTAACTGGGAGTATTAAGTTACACTACTAAATAGCTATGCACTCCTAAATAGCCCTCCCGCCCCCACCAATATGTTAGAATTATTTTTGTGCTTTATTTTTTTACCTGTTTTTATTTTTTTACCTCATCAAAGCTTTTATTTTAAAACAAAGACACTTAGTAACAGTGCGCTTAAATTTTTTGGACTCAGACCCCTCTATTTATTTGTGTATAAATATAATGTTTTTTTTTTTTTGTATGCAAGGAGGGAGTGATTGTTATAAATAAAATGTTTTCTTCAGCTCATTTGTGTTGTAATAATTGTCAGAAACAGAAGTATAACAGGAAATAAATATCGGTTCTGCATATCGGTTATCGGGTACATAAACATACAAATAATCGGTATCGGTATCGGTTATAAAAAATCAATATCGGTCGATCACTAATGCAAACACTGTGTGAGCATTACTAACGGGAGCAGAAAGTGACCGGATTGACGGCTCCATTTTTAACTCCGCCTTCGACTGCAAGCGGCTCTCTCGTTGATCAACATCTGTAGCCGTGCTTCAGGTCGAACACATTATCTATCACTCTGCTGTTGGTCTAAAGCCATTTACAAATGTTCTGCTTGTGATTGTCCATTTAATAGCAGTTCAGTTATTGTTTATATGTATAGCACTTTTCACAACATAATATTTCAAAGCAGATTTACAGCCAACTTTTGTTTCAAAAACAATATCTTTGGGCCAAAATGAACCAAAGAGTATAGAAACCTTCTATACTCTTTGAATGAACAGGGAATCTAGCATTATCTCTTTCTTTAATTTATCCTAATCTCAAGTGACTGTAGCTGGGTTTTTATCAAAAGTTGCGAATTTAACTTATGTGCAAAATTGGAATATCACAAAACATTTGCAAACAAGCAGCGTTTTCATCCAATGAGTCAAAGAGAACAAAATCGTAACTTCCTGATAAACTGGTGTGTGTGTGTGTGTGTGGTGTATTTGTGAGAGTTCACTAGCTCTACCTGTGACGTCCAGCTGAGCTCCAGGAATCCCTGTCCATCTTCCTCTGTCTGTAATGAATCTGCAGTAGTAGATGTGTTTATCTGCTTCTGTTACACTCGTCAAAGTGATACTGTAAGTGTTGTTATATTCACTGTCACACTGAACTCTTCCTCTCTTTTCTGGGTCTGAACACAGGTTCGGTGGATCTCCATCAGTTACAGCAGGTTTGGTCCAGAAGACTGTTTTGAGCTCATGATCATGAGGATAGTTTAAAACACAGGACAGTTTCACTGTTGACCCCTTTAATGCACAAACATATGAAGGACTGTAATTCACTGCCAAATACTGCTTACCAACAAACCCTGAAACACAGAAATAAGAGAATTAGGAGTTTTGAACCAATGTATATAAAGTATCTTTTCATTTTGACCATTTTTATGCAACACAGGCTCATTGGAAATACGTGCCTCTACAAACATTTCTGCAACACTGTAATTACATTTCACAGCAGTTTCAAAGTGAAATGTCCAGAGAGTGGCACTAAAACACACATTTAATACGTGGCCATGGCAAGTTTTCATTACGTTGGTACAGGCAGTTATTGCAGAGTTTTTATTGCACTGTTTGAGAAACTTACTGCAGATGTTCAGAAAGTTGTGTGTCACTAAAGGTTAATGCTCTGTCATGTTGGAAATATCCCCTAAACCTACCCAAGAGTGTAAACAAATGTAAAAGTAATATAAAAATGTATTTGCTGATGGAGCTATTTTAACTTCCTCGTGTGGATTTGAGCTGTTTTGTACCAGAGCTCTTCATCATTTAAGTGCAACGCTATCTAGCAAAGCTACTGAATTAGAAAATCATGCCTATCAAATCATGCAGCAGGTTAAAATAGTTTTAAAAAAGTCATAAGACATAATATTCTGCATGTAATTGTGTGAAAATTTGCCTTTATTCATCAAAACTCTGTGCCTGTAAATCATACTTTGTGTGAAAAGAAATAAAAGTTGTTTTACTGCCTCTGATGCTCATTTCAACTGGAAACTGCAGTGAATTGGACATATAGGTAAGTTTTTATCAGTTTTGAAGAAATGTATGCAGAGGCACGTGTTTCCAATGAGCCTAGATTGTTTTTATGTTAACTGACAGCAAAACACTTTAAGAGCTCAAGAGTTTTTCAAGAGTGTTAAAGTGTGTGTTTAGTGAGTGTAACTGAAGACTCACCCGCAGTCATGATCACCAACATCAGAGGAAGAGATGTTACCAGTGACGGCACCATAGTCATTTCTGCAATAAAAAACACAAACTTTATTGTGTTGATAATCAATAGACAGATCATAATGACTTCAGATTAATTGACTGCTCATTGAAGACTTGACGTGTGCTGAGGATGTTTCTCATGTCAGGCCTCGTGTGTCTAAAGAGCTTCACAAAACATTTACATGTGTATCTTTATCAAATATTGAGCTTCTGGAGTTTATATTAAGTCATGACCGCATTTTTACAAATAATCTGTTGTAGATCTGTTATTTTACCAAATGTTAAAATGATCCTACCGCGCTGCAGTGTCGATGTCTGAGTGTCGACGCTCAAATGATAAAAATATCAGCAGCTTAAAGTGTCAAATGGCTAGTTTTCACACTTCAATATGCAGTT
Source organism: Carassius gibelio (assembly GCF_023724105.1). Classification (NCBI taxonomy): domain Eukaryota; kingdom Metazoa; phylum Chordata; class Actinopteri; order Cypriniformes; family Cyprinidae; genus Carassius; species Carassius gibelio. Next base: position 32,185,012 of record NC_068396.1, on the reverse strand, counting down.
CAGAATATTCATCTTCCTCTTCCTGGACATGTGTAACTTCATCTCAACTACACAAGAACAACTCAAAGTCTCCAGATCCAAACAATAACAATCTTTAGAATACACTGTTATTAAATCTCTGAGAGAACACCTGAAACATGAGAGAAAGAACTGTGTAAAGATGCTCATTACCGCTGCAGGAACATCTGTGTGTTTATAAGAGATGAAAGTAAAGAACTCTTAGATTCACTTCCTCTTTCTGTGTTTAAAACATGGAGCGATGCTGCAATCAGGAGCAAATACACTGTGTTTAAGTGAGTCAGTGTCAGTCTCATAGACACTACCAGACTGACAAAAGATGAAGTACAAATAATATTGTTCTTCTAAAAGAACAGATCTATTGAATGATTTTCCAAAAAATAAGAAACTGGGATTACTCCAGTCTTTTCTGCACTTCCATTGACTTCACTGTCATCTGGTGGTCTAAAAAATGAAGCGCATCTTAATGCCTGCTACAGCAGTCTGACTGTTAGACAACATGATGATTTTAGAAACAATAAAAGTTAATTACTTTAATTACAACTACATTAATATTAACCATACAAACAACTTTTTTTAAAGATGTTGCTAGGTTATTTTAGAGGTGCACAATGTTGACACAAGTGTTTTGTTGTTGTTTGTTTTTTTATAATGATAATTACCATATTTTGCAGAGTGTGTTTTTGAGATCGTACTTTGGTTGGTTTAAGCCTGTCATGGATAAATAAACATGACACTAGAGCTGCCAGAAGGTGGCGGCAAGTCTCTGTCTGAATGAGTGATGCACTGACTCATTCATTCAAAATGGCTGACTCATTTAGAAACAAAGCCAGTGATTCCCTGTGTCTCAGTGTGCTTACTTATACTATGCCCCTTTATTACATACTCTTTTTGTGAAGAAAAAGTAAACACTTTTGAGTGTGTAGTAGAAGAGAGGCAAGCTTTAGGACATACTATCATATCACACAACTGTGTCTCTATCGCATCTGTTACACGCACCCTGTCACTGTAAACTGGCCGGTCAATCATATTGTAACAGTTAACATACTTCATATTTCATTTCATTTAACTTCCTACAGTACTGGAGAGAAAAGTAGCAGCTAGATGATCTGCCAGCTCTGCTCATATTTTTTGCATAATGATGTGATGATATCTCATGGGTTTTTGCAAGGTTTCTTGCAGAGCTGCAAGGTGAACCGTTTAAAGATGGTGATCTCAATTGAAACACGATTCAGCTATGTCTCCTATGTTATGTCAAAACAGCATGTTTTGTTGCTGCCCATGTTAATAAATCATTCATGCTGCAGTCTTTTCAACCACACATCATTATAGACATTTAGATAACAGAAGTACTGATATAAAAGTTTGTAGTTTGGGTATAACACTTATTCTCTCTACAGTAGCGATCAAAACAAAAGTATCTTAAAGCTGCAGTAGGGAACTTTTGTAAAAAAATATTTTTACATATTTATTAAACCTGTCATTATGTCCTGACAGTAGAATATGAGACAGATAATCTGTGAAAAAATCAAGCTCCTCTGGCTCCTCCCAGTGTCCTATTGCCATTTGCAGAAACTCCATCGCTCCCGGTAAAAAACAACCAATCAGAGCTGCAGTCCGTAACTTTGTTTGTGTTCAAAATGTAGAAAAATTTATATAATAAGCGAGTACACCATGAATCCATTTTCCAAACCGTGTATTTAGCTTGTCCTGAATCACTAGGGTGCACCTATAATAAGTGTTTATATTCGGACTATTTTAGATTGCTTCGGGGGTACCGCGGCGGAGTAACCCAGTGCCTTTGTGATTCTTCATAGACATAAACAGAGAGAAGTAGTTCCGGCTACGATGTTCTTCCGCAAGACGCAAGCAGTTCTGTTTATTAACCGCTAGAGCGTCAAAAGTTCCCTACCGCAGCTTTAACAAGCGTATTTCTTGTAATGCAATATCCTCTTCCTCCACGAGGTGGCGACAACTGTCCATTTAAAAAAGTATTTGTCAATGATTCATTCACTCATAAGATTCTAATTGAGAAACAGGGCCCGGTTCCCCAAAACGTTCTTATCGCGAAGTAGATCTTAACCTATTCCTTAACCTCTCTCTTAACGTTATGGCATGATTCCCGACACGTTCGTACGCTAAGTATTTCTGTAAGTCACACTTTTGTAAGGTTGATCTGGACCATTCGTAAGCTTTCTCTTAGCATTGTATGAGCTCAAGATGCTAGTCGCTGCCATTGTGCAGCAGTCTTTAGAAATCAGCGCATGCAGCGCAGTACAAGTCAAACTATGGTATGACAACTATGATTTTATGTTATGGACATTTTAAGACTCATAATAAAATATGTTCGCAATGGATACAGGCCTATTTATGAAGTTGACTTTATGTGGTATCAGAACGAATATGGTGGGAATTAGCCTAGGCTATTTCGTAATGTCATTAAAGCGTTTAAATTGGCAATCACTTTTGATAATAACAATCTGGCTCTAAATGGCTAAGATCTATAAATGGGTAAGCATGGTGGTGTCCAGTAAGCGACCAACTATGGCAGGGATCCAACGTGTCCTTGTATTAAATCAATGACAGAGCCGGCCACTGAGCCATTTAGTCTGTCATTTTTTTATTTGACAAAACTTAAGCCCTTTTGAGATTTTGCCTGACGTGGCTATATTAAAAAAAATGTGCCTCCCAAGACAACTCATGGACCTGCTGGACCTTCTCAGACCTGCGTTTGCCAGGCTTATGCGGCAGAATTTTTCTTTAAGCCCTGAAGTCCAGCTGCTTGCAACGCTGAGGTTTTTTGCTGCAGAGAACTTCATCGAGGTCATGGGAGAGCGCTACGGCCTAAGACCTCGGTGTGGAGGTACGTCCACACTGTCACCAACACCCTTCTGCACCATGCCAGGGATTACCGGCCACACATCAGGAGGTCCAGGAGGTGAAGCAGTGCTGTCATGCTCTTGCTGGCATCTTGCTTGGGCCTGGTGGATGGCACACTCATCCCTATCGCCAATCCATCAGTGATTGATCAGGCGGACATATCGCGAAAGGGATTCCCGGCCATAAACGTGCAGGTTATAGTGGACCACAGGGGGGTGATCACAGTTTACAGTCTACATTTTACTGATAATTTAAACTATGTTAAAATAAATGTTACTGGAATAATTTGAGGAATGTTTCATTTCATTAGAGCGTGTTTTCTTTCTTAACGCCTAAATGCACATTTTGCGTGAAGTGGAAAATCGATTCCTGCTGGAATTATTTGGACAATCAAAGATGGATCTTTAATTTCTTTCCAGTTTAATATTTAAGTTTCTTTAAGTGTAATATTTAGCAATGTTAATGAAATAGAAATGGCCAGGAATTGGGTACTTGGATGATTGGCACATAACCTCTGTCCAACTGGTTGGTCTCTGAGCAATTTATCTAAAAACAACATATTATAGCCGATGGCCCTAAAGACTTTATATAAAACATTAATGGTATGTCATAATGTGTCAGATACTGTAGTTAGCTTAACTGAATTTAAAATCATGGCAATTATTTCTTGGTATGATGGCAATAATAAGTAACAACTCCTCAAATAAACAACAAATGTAAATATACACTGTAAAAAAATTGTGCCGTTAAATTACAGTAATTTACTGCCAGCAGGGGTGCCAGTAAAGTACTGTTAATTTACAGCTTTCAACCATTAATTTACCTCTCTTGGTAAAACCACTTTTACAGTATTTTACCGTAAACTCTACCATGGAAATTAACTCCACTCTCACTGCTTCAAACAGTTCGAGTTTAAAAGCTAGCATTCCTACGATGTTAGTACTATGAACATCTTTCATTTAAGTCCACTGAGAAGGAATATTTCTTTAGATAAAAATGCAAACACTTAATGTGTAGTAGTAAAGCAACTAAATGCATGACTTTTACTCAAATCACTGCAGCTCATTGTCAGCTATAACACACATGTATGTGCTGAAGTACTTAACACAGAGATCACTACTGTATCAGCATCTTTATATAAAGCAGCAGAAGATCAGAATTTGTGGCTCATCATTGACTGAAGCACAGGCTCTACTCTCCAGCACAATGGTGAACAACCAAACTACATTAAACTAAACGATCTCTCTTGTGCAAACACACATTAATACAGTTCAGTTCAGTATTTACTCTCGTTATCAATGTATGACTTTGCATTATTTTTTTTCTATGGAGGTTCATAAATATTTTAGTTAAATTAACTTTTTATCATTTGGTAAATCTGACGTTTACATTTTACAGTATATTATGTATGTTGTTTAATACATTTGCAGTCAATGTAATTACATATATCTCTCATATCACTAGAATATAATGTAATAATGTTATTGCAAATATGAACATTTCACTACATGGGGAATAGTGCAACTAACCCATATCTAAATAGTCTTAAATCAGAAATTTATATATATATATAGTAATTACAAATGTGATTGGTTGATAACTTTTGACAATGTTTACTTCAGGTGTCAAAATCATGAACATAGCTGGTTGCTGCCACAGTTTTGCCTGTAACGTTATCCATAGTAATTTAATATAATTTAATTTATGACTGAACTGTGATTTTTCAGATTTTTCAGCCCCAAGCTGCGATAGCATCCAGCACCCGAGTGGGGTGCAAAAACAGCGCTAAAGTAGTCACCTTTGACCTGACTGCACACTTACCACAGGCCTGGAGGATCTCTGCGGCACCTGATTGAGAAGCAATGGTTTAAAGAGTTTCACTCGTAATTATGTACAGGATAAACAATATTGATCAAACCACCATTCACCAAACACACAATATACATTATTTTATTGTTTACTCAATTCTTTCTACACATTTAACTCTTCTAAATTTACAGTAGTATTAACATAAACAAATGCATCCTTTAAAGGCAAATAAATACAGCACCCGATTCACTATTTTTAAAGGCTTGTGTTAAAATATTTGAGAGAAACAAACATTTAATGGCAAAGATTAGCCGACAAGAAAATGTTAAGCTTGTCTCCTCACAAAAGCCATTTATTCAGCGTAACGAAACCTCTCCTCCATTCAGAAATGGAAGTTTTTCATATGTTTGCTCACAGCTCTTATAGTTTCATGTCCTGTTTCTCACACAAGTGTTGTGTATTTAAAGTCACTTCACATGGCCAAAAGCACATTTCAACAAAAAGTCCAAATTTTAATTCACCGTTTATTTTCTTAATGCATCTTACTGTGATCGATCCGTCCAAATGTAGGCCTATTTGATGTATAAAATAAAGTCTCATTTGTTAAGCGGAATCGCTTTTTTCGGTCGCAACTTCTATTTCATGCCGACTTCAGTGTATGCAAATGTATGAGCATGTTCAGTGATGTGACCAGACGCTCCGGTTCTTCATGAAGATTTGATGCTACTGTAGATCACATTGGAATCATCCGCCTTCTCAGTATTTGATCTGTTTGATAAGAATAAAAAAGACAAAACAAGATTAACCAGATGAATGTAGTGCACCCATAAATCCTCATTCCTCTAAGCTAGCTCTGCCTCATTTTCTTAAGAAAGCTGGAGAGTTTGTGTTTGTTTGCATCTTAAACCATAGTGATGCTATATGAAGGAGTGTGTCTCACCCGGCAGAAACACTGTTTCCATTCTGACATCCGTCCTCTGCAGTCGTGTTTCTGGTGTTTCTGTGGTGCTGGACGGTGGCGTACTGAACCTCGTCTTCATCTCCAGCTCTCTGCTGTTCTCTGGGTCTGCTGTGAGTGATGCTGGCGTACACTGACTCATTCAGATCGGCTGGTTTTGGAGGTTTTGCGCTGGTCTGATCAGTCACGGCTGTGCTGTTGTTTTCTTCCTGAATACACACACACAGTCCGGATGATTCCACTGTGATCTCAATTACATGATAATGTGCTGGAATAGATGCTGTTCTGGACTTGCCTGTTTTGAAACACCACTCTGGCCACCAGCATCTCCTGTTTTCCTGCCGGAGAGAAGAAAAATGACACATACCGTATCCGTGTCATAGAAAGCAAAGATTACACAGAAACTGATGTGGTGTAGAAACAATTTTCATGCAGACATTTCTAGTTGACTTTACAAACAGTTACAAAGAAACAGCGAGTAGCAGATTGACCTAAATGTGAAGTTTGGTAGAAAGCCTAAAATAGTAACTTTGTTGTAAAACAACAACTACAAAAATATGATCACACTAGTCATATGAATGCTTAGAGGGAGGGACCTAAAGAAAATGTTGTTATATGCTATTGTTCAAAATGCAAGGTGAAGAATGAGATTGTATTCTACAAAATGAATGAGTTAAATATCTGGCTATAGCATACGAGTCACATAAACTACCTTCATGATGTTTTATGGTGTTTTTCAGGTTTTTCCACTGCAAAAAGAAAAAAAATGACAGCAGTTTTTTCTTACCTGATGTTTTTTTTTACTACAATAAATATACAGATGCAGATGAGCATTGCCCCGATTGCAGCAGCTGCATACAGAACGGCTTTCTGGTCACCTGAGTGAAGAGAAACATCATTTCACATGATGCTCATGATAAAAGCAGAGCTCAGAAAGAGCCTACAGTATCATATTAATACCTGCAGATGTTAAAGAAACAGACGCTGATCTCTGAGATCCATATTTATTCTGAGCCTCACAATAGTAGCGTCCGCTGTGACTGGAGTTAAAGCTGGAGATGATGAAACTCTGTCCAGATCCAACAGAGGAGCTTTGATTCTCCTTAAACCAGCTGAAGTTCAGAGCAGGAGGGTTTGAGTCACTGCTGCAGATCAGAGTCACTGAATCTCCCTCCACTATTTCAGACGGACTGATGGACACTGAGACACTCTTTGGAGGATCTGAAAAATTCAAAACATTACGTCTAACAGTGCATCTTTTGATCAGTCTGGACTGACTGCTGCTAATGAAGATCAAGTCTCGACGTACATCTGACGCTGAGAGTGACGGCAGGAGACGACAGGTGTTTCTGATCTGTTACTGCACAGCTGTAGTTCCCCGTATCATCAGTGCTCACAGACGGCAGCAACAGCTGGTCCGAGACATTCGACTCTGATAAACGCTTGCTGTTTTTATACCAGGTGAAGTTTGTTTTATCTGAAAGGTTACAGGTGGTTTTACAAAATAAAATCGATGATTTTCCCTCTAAGGCCTCTTCAGGAATCTCCACTCTGAGCTCTGAAATCATGGAGAAAACATATATTCATATGTGTACGAAAGAACAGAGTAAAATCAGATATGTGAGTGTAATATTAGTGTAATTTTAGTTTGACTGTACCGGTCACTTTAAGATCAATCCCAGGAAAAAACAGATATTTGTCTTCTTTTGCCACGATTCTGAGGCAGTACATTCCTTCATCCTTATGTGTCACATTACTGAGACTGAGAAAGAATATTCCGTCTTTATTCTGGGAATACTGAACTCTGCCTTTGTAATCTGGATGATCCACCAGATTGATGGTTTCTTCACCTTTAACTGGGTTTACAATCCAGAATGTCTTTATCACTGTGAGATGATTTGGGTGTTTATAACTGCCTGATAGATGTGTATTTGAACCCTTTAGGGCACATTTCATCATACTCGAGTACTGAACCTGCCAGTCCTGGCTCCAGATCACTGGAAAATATGACACAGACAAATACAGGGAATTTATTCCATTCTGTGTAACTGTGTTTTTACTTTTCTCAACAAGACAGAAGATCTAAAGTAAGATGTGCTCAACTTTACCTCAATGTCTGCTGTGATTGTGTTTATAGTTTTTGTTAAATATGTCTTAACTCTTCAGTTTTTCTCATTGTAACCAGACAGAAGACAAAGTATAATAGCATCAATATCTCAGTCATAGTTCTGCTCTCTGTATGCCTTTCTAACATGCCACCAAGTCAATAACAAAAAAGGACAGCACTAGCCAGTTTTTCCTGGAAGTGTTTAATTTGATCTGTCACTATAGGCATAATACACAGTATTGATGGTGTCTGTGTTCATTTTGCAGAACTGAAAAACCACAATATATGAGCAATACTTTTCCACCGTAAACATCAAAGTAATTTAACACACTATACAGACAATCATACTCAACGACAGTCATGGATTTCTTCATATGTATGAAAATAAGATTTTGAGACTCACCGGGAATCATGATCAGAGAAATCAAAGAGAATAGGCTGAACATTCTGGAAAACATTAGGAAGAGTGTTAAAATGACACTAATGCGCACACTGTAAAACCCGACAAGTTAACTTAACTCAAATCGTTTGAGTAAACAGATATCCTTAAGTTATGTTAACTCAAACCGTTTGAGGAAACTGATTGCCTTAAACCATTTAAGTTGAAAAAACTAACAGTTATGAGTACTCTGAACTTAATTCAGTTGAGTTCATTAAAAGAAGATATACATTGCAATTAAGTGATTAACTGAGTGATAATTGAGAATTAGTGATGAACAGCTGCTGTTAACAAACAGAATCACTGAAGAAAAGAGAAACACAAGAACTACTACAACTGACTTCAGACACAGACTTAGATGAAATCAACTGAAATAAAATACATGAAATCTCTCAAGATCTGATTAAACAACCCCACAAACAGCATCACCAGCTCCACTTATTAATAACCAGACTGACTTTATTTCTGTCAGACGTCTACAGAAGATCTTATTGAGAATGAACTAAGGTTTAGATGTTGATTTATTGTTTCATTTGAAGTAACCATGTTAGAGATCAGTGTTTGCTTTAGTTGGGCTCTTGACCCTTGATTTCTGTCTTAGTCTTTTCTCTGGCTGTTATAACCATGTGTTTCTAAAACATGTTTGTTGTAATCCAAAAGTCCAGAAGAAATGCGATCAGGTGTTAACCTGTACTTAGGTGTAGGTTGTTTTGCTTTATATAGGTGATGATTATTCATTATTATTCACAATTATTGATCTGTACGGAGTCTAATCTCTGATGAAGTAGATGTTATGTAATTAGTAGAAGTGGACCTAATAAAAGTGACACTAAGAGCCAGTGATTCTGTGATAATCAGTTAATATAAAAATGATTTCATAAACATTTTGTACACATACATTTGTCTTCTATGCCAGTAACTGGTCAAACACAGACATCAATAATCAGAATATGAACCTCAACAATGGTGACAAAAAAACATGCTGCAATGCATTCTGGGTACTATTGTATTACAAAACTCATCCATGGCTCCCAGCATGCTCTGCAGCATTTTTTTTTTTTATGGTCACCATTGTTGAGGTTCATATTCTGATTATTGATGTCTGTGTGTGACAAATTGACACCATAGAAGACCACACTGTTTGGAAAGTCTTTGTATTAACCGATTATTACAGAACCACTGGCTCTAAGAATCATTTACTATAATCAAATTACACAACACATATTGCATCAGAGATTAGACTCCCAGCAGTTCAATAATTGATGATTATCATCACCAATATAAAGTATAACAACCTACATCTAGGTACAGGTTAACACTTGATGGCATTTCTTCTGGTCTATTGAGTTACAACAAATGTGTTTTAGAAACACATGGTTATAACAGCCAGAGAAAAGACTAAGACAGAAATCAAGGGTCAAGAGCCCAACTAAAGCAGACACTGATCTCTAACATGGTTACTTCAAATGAAACAATAAATCAACATCTAAACCTTAGTTCATTCTCAATAAGATCTTCTGTAGACGTCTGACAGAAATAAAGTCAGTCTGGTTATTAATAAGTGGAGCTGGTGATGCTGTTTGTGGGGTTGTTTAATCAGATCTTGAGAGATTTCATGTATTTTATTTCAGTTGATTTCATCTAAGGCTGTGTCTGAAGTCAGTTGTAGTAGTTCTTGTGTTTCTCTTTTCTTCAGTGATTCTGTTTGTTAACAGCAGCTGTTCATCACTAATTCTCAATCAGCACTTAGTTAATCACTTAATTACTGGAATGCAACGTTTTAAACTTACAGGGTTTAAATCAAGGCAATCTGTTTACTCAAACGGTTTGAGTTAAGTTTACTTGTCGGGTTTTACAGTGCAGCAGACTTAAGTGTATTTGCTTATTTAAATGTAATATTTAAAAATCTAACTATATAAAAACTGTATAAAAATATGTATTTACATTGTGAAAATATAGTTGTCCCTACCTTGCCTTGATCTGCAGGGACTGAATTGTCATATAACAATGACAGTTGATGTACTGTATGCAATTATTTTCAGACATCCTGTCTCTCCTCACTTCCTCTATCTGAGTTTAAGACACTTCTTGTCACAGGACACTAGAAGATACTCAGTCGTCCCTGATGAGTCAATCAAACCTCATCACATCTGCACTGATGCATTCAATCAGACAGAGGGGGGTGAACTGAAGAGGTTTTTTACATGCAAGTTCACTGAAAAATTATGGAAACATAAGTCAGTGTGACATTCGCATGGCACTGCAGAAAATAGCTCTCCTTCCTCTTCTTCTTTCTTTTTACGGTTATATGCTGGTTTTGTAAGAGTCATGAGAAAAGTGCAACATGCACACGTGAGAACTGGCTTCTTAACAGCGTTGACTTCCTCTAAAACAGTCATCAATACTCATTCAACAAATAGCCCAGCTATTTCACACAAATATAGAGTAATAAGCAAAAATCAGGAGGATTTAATAATTGATCATTCACTGTTAATCGTACACCTTATATTATAATTCAAATAAAACGAGTGAATGTGGTTAACTGTAAGGCTGCTTTCACAATGCAAAGACATCTTACATCTTAGATGAAATCAACTAAAATAAAAGGAGACATTAAATCTCTCAAGATCTCAGCAGAAGATGATTAATCATCTCCACAAACAGCATCACCAGCTTCACACATCACTAACCAGTTTGAATTGTTTGTCATGCATCTAAAAATGTCTTATTAAGAATTAACAGAGATTTAGATGTTAATGTTTATTGAAAATAACACAATTTGACGTCACCTTTGTTGAGATAAGCGTTTGCTTTAGTTGGGCTTTTGACCCTTGTTGTGTTTTTAATAATAGTTTTTTTTTTTTTATGGTTGCTGTAATTGTGTTTATGAAACATATTGGTTATGATAAGAAAAAGATTTTTTTCAGATTATATTGGCTATTTATTTGGTAGTGACATAACTATCATGCTGTATCCAGATTCACTGAATCATACAGCTGCGTTTTCTTAGTATTTTATTTTTACTAATTTATTTTATTTTTATCTTTTGTGATTTTTTTTAATGCCTTGATTTGCTACATTCAAAAATCACATAAAAATTATCTAAATATTTGTCACCATTGCTGAGATTCACGAGCTGATTCCACATGTCTATGAGCGCCAGAATCAAAGCCACTTTACAAGCCATATTTATTAAAATTGTTCATGAAGGGTTTTCCACATTGTTATCTAATATCTGCAATAACATAGAAATCATAAAAGTGCTACGGTTATAGGTAAAATGGATTCAGAGACATGACTTTATCATAAATTCCTTGCTATCACATATGTGTTTATTACACACAACTGAGCTAGCCAAAGAGAAACTCATATTTACAAAAGTCAACTAAAGCAAACACTATTCACAAAAATGGTAAGTTGAAGAAAAAAAAACATCATTCAGCTTAATTGTGTTTAAGCTGAATGGAGCGTAGTCCATGACACATATAAACATTAATTTTCAGGAAAGAACTTCTGTTTTAGAAAGTCTAACTGGTCAGTAATGCATGAATCTGGTGATGCTGTTTGTGGAGATGGTTAATCATCTTCTGCTGAGATCTTGAGAGATATAATGTCTTTTAATTCAGTTGATTTTATTTAAGGCTTTGTCTGAAATCAGTTGAAGTAGTTATTGTGTTTCTCTTTTCTTCAGCGATTCTGTTTGTTAACAACAGCTGTTAATCACTAATGCTCAATCAGCACTTAATCACTTAATTATCTCATTAAATTAAACACTGCTTCAGTGTTACTTTCACACTGGGACCATATATGCTCCGAGCAGTGTTAATTTAACACTCGGGAATTTACTGTGCATATATGAAGAATGTTTGTATTTTGGAACATACCTCTGAAGGTTCCACGCACGTGTCACAGTTGATGAGCGAGCGATCAGTACCACGGACAGCGCCTAAGGCCTGGTTCACACGGGACGATTTTAAAATTGTCGGCAGATTTTCCAAACCTGAGAGACCCCACACACGGCGATAAAAAATCACGGGTCTAACAGTTTTGGTCGCTCCGTGTGTGGTGTGCAGCCACACGGCAATATCAACACATCACACACGAACCGATTTGACTCCCGAGCATTCCCAGGTCAGACGGGAAATCTCGCAAAATCCCTCGAGATCAAACGTGACTTTAGAGTAAACAATCATGGCGGACAAAGAGGATGCAGTGGCCATAGTTTGTGCTTTGTTTTTAACGGGAAAAAAAAAACATAAGAAAAATAAGAAAAGGCGATGGTCAAAGAGGTGGAGACGACGCGAGCATGGACTATACTTGCTATATCATGATATGGAGATAAGTTGTTGTTTTATCTCATAGAAATGTTGTTACGTACTACACAGATTAATAACCGTTGAAATAAACGTTCATATATTAGTTTCCATGTACTCTGGTGGACTGCAGTTGTGGATGTAGTTATGCCCATCGACTTTATTTGTATTTGTTATATTATATACGCCGGCTGTTTTGATTTTGTTTCCCGGTACTATCACTGCCTCGTCACCTCGCTTTCTGATTGGCTACACGCCACAGTCCACAGGCTGCGTGATTGTTTGTCCTCGGGGGACACCACACACGAGAAGAAATCGGGCAAAATAAATCCAACATGTTGGATATCCCCGATTTGAGATCGGAGCGGTCCCGACATTCTTCCGAGCAGAGGAGATTAGTCTTAACACACCACACACGGCAGGAATATTTGATCAGATTATTTTACGATAATCGGAGCATCCTAAGATTGTCGGAAGGGCTGAATCGGGGCTAAAATCGGCCCAATTATCCTGCCGTGTGAACCAGCCTTAAGCGGCTACAGCAACAGCAGACCGTTAAAAACTCCTTTCTGTTGAATCCGCGTCGGAACAACACTTACTATGGAACACACGACCGTTATTGATCACAAAAAGATCTGATATAAATAATTTTTAAAATGAGAATTCGCTGTATTCACACCAATGCCAAAAATAAAGCAAACAGGCAAATACAATGTTGCTCCAATTCATGTTTATTTGTATAGCGTTTTGTACAAGTTAAAGCAGTCTAAAAAATGGGGAAAAAAACTTATACTTCTATTGTAAACAAGTTAAGGGAATTTTTCTCGTTTGTAGATTTTTTATTCTAACCCAGTTTTAGTAAAAGCAAAAAGGCCTGAAATATAGACAGTTCATTACTTTTACAAGCATTTCGATGAAACAGATTTGTTAAGATGCATGAAGCAACTCTTTCACAAACAGAAGACTGCAGCTCATGTGCAATGCTGCATCCTGTGTTTCTATATTTTTGGGAACTTGCAATAAACTGACATATAGGCTATTTAACAGTTGTGATGTTTCTCAGCATTTATGTGATATGTACACACACATACACACACACACACACACACACACATATATATATATATATATATATATATATATATATATATATATATATATATATATTATTTTACTTGCTTAATATTTGTTTTTTATTTGTTAGTTTTCTTAACTATTTGAGTTATCTTCTAATACTGACTCAGGCTGTATTTACTTAGAATTCTGAGTATAAAGTTTTATATATATATATATATATATAAATTTATAAAAGGTAAAGAAAAGTGAAATACCAAACTTCATATTCATTTGGGTTATTTCAATGAGTCCAGGAACATCACTGAAGATGTGTCCAGTAGCATCAGTAGATGTATTTGCACAGCTTTAATCTGATTCAATCAGTGACAACCAGGAAAGGCTGGTTGACAACCATGAAAAGCATGGTGACAAACGGAGAGTCGGTGACAGCTCGGAAAGACGGCAATTGGGCCAGAATGGGCTGGCAACCTAATTTTGTGTCTTCTGTGAGGGGGACTCCCACAACAAGCTACGATGAACCTAATGGAAAAAATACCCCCAGGGGTGCCCGAGAGTGGGGGAGGAGCACCCCAACTGGATGGATATAACGGTATTAGAACAAGGCAATGGACAAATGACTATGAGAAAGCAGTGTATATGTGGCAAAATCTGCAAGAATAAGCAAGGCCTAAAGATCCACAAAGGGAGGATGAAGTTTCTGGTGGGGACAGGACCAACACAACGCACAGGTGTTCAGAGACGCAGGAGGAGCCAGGCCCGGAGTCACCCCTCAGTGCCCGGAACCTCCAAGTGTTGCAAATGACTCCCTCTAGCATCAAGTCTGAGAGGGGGCCTATCAAGTGGCCCGCATCTAACATGACCTCATTGTGGAACCAGTTTGATAGTGATGCAGCACTCTGATAAACCCTCCTGGGCCAAGTGTGCAATTCCACATGTCAGAGCTGCAGCTGAAGGAGGTTCGAGAGGTTGTCAGGAAAGCGCGAGCTAGTTCCGCTCCAGGACCAAGCGGCACTTCATACAAAGTGTACAATAACTGTCCTAAACTCCTGCTGCGCCTGTGGAAAATCCTGCGTGTTATCTGGATGAGGGGCAGGATCCCTGAACAGTGGAGAGTTGCGGAAGGGGTCTGGATTCCGAAGGAGGAGAACTCCAAGAAGATAGACCAGTTCCACATTATCTCCCTGTTGTGTATTGAAGTTAAGATCTTCTTCAGTGCAGTCTCCAACAGGCTGACCACCTTCCTATCAAAGAATAAGTTTATTGACACATCAGTCCAGATGGGTGGAATTTCAGGAATGTCTGGGTGTTTGGAACACACAGGAGTGGTAACACAGCTCATCAGAGAGGCTAGAGAGAACAAGGGCAATCTGACAGTGCTGTGGCTCGATCTGGCTATCGCATATAGCTCAATACCACACAAGCTAGTGCAGCTCACCCTCACAAAACATCATGTCCCGTGCAGAGTCAGAGACCTCATCGCTGATTACTACAATAATTTCAGGATGAGAACTTCTTCAGGAGCAGTGACATCAGGCTGGCACAAAGTAAAAATCGGAATCATCTCGGGATGCACCATCTCTGTAGTTCTGTTCTCCCTGGCCATGAATATGCTCATAAAGTCTGCTGAACCAGAGTGCAAAAGGCCCAAGAAGGAGTCAGCTCTTCGCCAGTCACCGATCACAGAATTTATGGATGACCTCACGGTCACCACAGAATCAGTCCCAGACTGCTGGTGGATTGTTAAGGGTCTCGAAAAACTAATGGAGTGGGCACGGATGCATTTTAAACCAGCCAAGTCAAGATCAATGGTGCTGAGAAGAGGAAAGGTGGATGATAATTTCCGGTTTAGTGTAGTCTGTCAAGTGCTTAGGCAAGGTGTTTGACAGCACCTTGAGGGACTCCGCACCCATCCAGTCAACCTGGACTGAGCTGGACAGATGGCTAAAGACAGTGGATCAGTCTGGAATGCAAGGGAAGTTCAAAGCTTGGCTGTACCAACATGGCATTCTTCCCAGAATCCTGTGGCCACTACTTGCCTATGAAGTGCCAGTCTCGACCATGGAAACCTTAGAGAGGAAGGTCAGTAGCCACTTCAGAAGATGGCTGGGGCTTCCAAAAAAGTCTAAGTTGCATCGCACTCTAAGGGCACCGCAAAACAAACTGCAACTGCCGCTTAAGTCCTTGGAAGAAGATTTAAAGGTTCCAAAACCTAGGGAATTGTTGCTATATAGAGACTCTAGTGACCCAAAAGTAGCAAAAGCTGGGATTGAAGTGAGGACTGGTCCAAGGTGGAAGACTGAGGAGGCTGTTCAACAAGCAGAGGCAAGATTACACTAGAGGCTGGTGGGGGTGGTAACAAGAGGCAGGGCTGGACTGGGTTCCTTTTCAACTCCCCACACTGACACCATCAAAGGGAAGGATAAGCACTGCCTAGTCCAGGAGGAGGTGAGAGCAGTGGTTGAGGAAGAGAGAACCTGCAGGACAGTAAGAATGAGGCAACAGGGTGCCTGGACATGATCGGAGAATGGGATCTAGAGGAAAGTGACATGGGCGGAGTTATGGAAGGCAGAGCCACAGCGGATCAGTTTTCTCATTCAAAGTTGAGTCTCCAGCATGCTCACTGTGCTCTAAGCGTGGAACCCTAGAGCACATTTTTAGTTGCAGCTCAAAGGCACTGGGAGAGGGAAGGTACAGGTGGAGGCATGACCAGGTACTGAAGGCCATTGTGGAAACCATTGCTACAGGAGTTGAGTGGGCAAAGCGCTTCCGACTCTCCAAGCAAGCCATTGCCTTTGACAGAGCTGGAGAGCTGCCAAAACCAGACGGAAAAACATCTGCAGGTATCTTGGCCACTGCGAGGGACTGGCAACTGTTGGTGAACTTGGAGCAGCAACTCAAGTTCCCCAACCACGTTGTGATCACCACCTTAAGACCCAACATCGTACTCTTGTCGGAGTCCACCAAACAAGTAGTTCTGTTGGAGCTTACAGTCCTCTGGGAAGACCGCTTGGAAGAGGCCTTTGAGAGGAAGCTTGCCAAGTACGAGGGACTGGTCAGCGAGTGCAGACAAGCCGGATGGAGAGCTAATAGAGGTAGGATGCAGGGGCTTTATAGCCTGATCCCTGGCCAGAGCCTTCAGTTTGTTAGGTATGGATGGGTGGAGGAGGAGAAGAGCCATCCGCAACACCAGCGAAGCAGCAAAGAAAGCCTCAAGATGGCTGTGGCTAAAGAGAGGAGATCCATGGAGGAAGGGTAGCTAGATTTGCCAACTGGACACAAGCTGTGGTCTGATCAACCACAGCTGGGTCGCCTGGATGAGGGTGTATGATGTTGAAAGACCCGAAACACTCAATTTGTCCAGAAACATCACTGAAGATGTGTCCAGTAGCATCAGTACAGTAGATTTATTTGAAGTTGTTTTACTTACAAACTAAAATATTTCAACTTGCATCAACCAGAACATGACTAAAACATTTGAAATAAAACAACAGTTGAAATGAAAAAACTATTTATTTGGAAGAATAAGAAAATATGCCAAATTATGTGGAATGAACATGAACACTTTGGTTTTGAAAACTTAAAGTAAGTCCACTTTACTTTCAGAAATGTAACAATTAACTAAAGTTGTCAAGTTGAAAATACTTAATATTCAAGGTATGTCAATGTAAAGAGATATCTAAAAGTAAAATAAAATTTTGCATTTTCACAGCACAGCTTTAAAAATGAATGCCAAATTAAAATTGTCAAAAATTATCATATATAGAATCTTCAGGGTGGTCTGTGTTCTCACAGGATCTCTTCATATTCTAGAGAAGAAGTGAACATATTAATAACTAACTAGATCTGATGTTAAATATCCACATGATAAACAGAGGAACTCACATCCAGTGTGTCGTATTCAAAACATCTGGACTTGGGCTCAAGGCTCATGTAGGTGTCCTCAGGAGACTCCAGCTGAGGACACACAATGATGAGAGAATTCATTCTCCCTCCAGAACTGACAGACACAGATGAGAAGATGCATGAGGAGATTTACTCACAGTCTTATTGTGTCCTGATCCTCCAGGATTTTCCTCTTCTGATGGAGTCGCTCGTTTCCTGAGAGAGAAGAAGAAATGAACATGAACACAAACTGACTCTGAATCTTTCTGACAGTACAGACACAGAGTCTCCTTCACCTTCTGATCAAATCCCTGATGAAGACCATCAGAATCGCAGACGTCAAGACAACAGCTGCAGAGATTCCCATTGTGAACATGATCAGAGATGAGCTGCTTTCTTCAGTCATGCAGACGAGAGGAAGAAGAACTGTTACTCTTTACATACAGACAGTGAGCTCATTGAGATCAACAGAGATGATTCTCACCTTTAACAGAAACAGACGCTGATCTCTGAGATCCATGTTGATTCTGAGTCTCACAATAGTAGCGTCCGCTGTGTCTGGAGTTAAAGCTGGAGATGATGAAACTCTGTCCAGATCCAACAGCTGAGCTTTGATTCTCCTTAAACCAGCTGAAGTTCAGAGCAGGAGGGTTTGAGTCACTGCTGCAGATCAGAGTCACTGAATCTCCCTCCACTATTTCAGCAGATGAATTAAGGGTCACCACAACATCTCTTGGAGCATCTGAAACAGAAAGAATGAAATGTCTCATCAGTGAACAATAATAAAACACACTCAAACTAGAGGATCTGTTCTCAGTTCTTGCACCAGCGTTCACTCACACTTCACATTCATCATCACATTGTCAGAGTCTGTTACTCCGTATTTATTTCCGGATCTGCACTTGTATTCTCCACTGTGATCAGATCTGATGTTTGAGATGTTATAGATTCTTCCAGATCCTACAAACATTCCTTTCTTAAACCAGCTGAAGTTCAGAGCAGGAGGGTTTGAGTCACTGCTGCAGATCAGAGTCACTGAATCTCCCTCCACTATTTCAGCAGATCCATTTAGGGTCACCACAACATCTCTTGGAGCATCTAAAACAGAAAGAATGAAATGTCTCATTAGCGAATAATAATAAAACACACTCAAACTAGAGGATCTGTTCTCAGTTATTGTACCAGCGTTCACTCACACTTCACATTCATCATCACATTATCAGAGTCTGTCTCTCCATGTTTATTTCTGGACTTGCACTTGTATTCTCCACTGTGATCAGAGCTGGTCTTTGAGATGCTGTAGATTATTCCAGATCCTACAATAACTTCTCCTTTAAACCAGCTGAAGTTCAGAGCAGGAGGGTTTGAGTCACTGCTGCAGATCAGAGTCACTGAATCTCCCTCCACTATTTCACCAGACGGACTGATGGACACGGAGACACTCTTTGGAGGATCTAAACAGACAAAGAAGTAAGCAATGACAACAGTAAAACATACAGTTGTACTCAACTCCAACCACGTTTATTGCTGTTGCTTTGTAAGCATTATTATCAGAAACAGTGAAACAAACTGAAGATTGTTGATTTGCCATTTCCTTGTGAATACACATGAGATGTTTTAAAATAAACCTCTCAACTAACTTACATCCAGGTCTAACAGTGATTTCATGAGATGCAGAGTTCAGTCCCTCATGACCGCTTATGGTGCAGGAATATCTGCCTCCATCCTTCAGCTCGACGGACTCCAAAACAAGTATGTTTTCCCCATGGTGTTGACTGTGCAGTTGCCCATCTTTCCTCCAAATGTAGGTTGGTACAGTCATGGAGGGGATGCATGAACCACAGACAAACATAATCAAGTCTCCCTCCATCACAGCATCAGACTCCGTCTTTACCTCCAGGTTCGCATCTGGAGCAGAAAGAAGAAATCTATGCTTAATATGTAACACATTAAAGGTAGAATAAGTTATGTAATCAGATTACTTTAATTACTCAAGTCACTAGTCAAGTAACACACTTGTTGTTTACAAGAAATTATCTTACTGGAGTTACTTTTTAAGATAAGTAACACCAGTTAGTTTGATTTCCTATTTTCTTTCCCCATGTTGAGAGAAATCTGGAGTAAGTGCAGAAACATTGTGTGCACTGTGTAAGAATGCTTGCTCCATTTTGTTACACAAAAACTAATTTCAGTATGACTTTTGCTCTTGACTTGCAAAACAAACTTTTAAAGTAAAAAGCCACAAGCCAAGATCCCAACTAAAGCAAACACTGACCACTACAATGGTGACACACAAATTGTGATTTTCTCGGTTGGTGATTCTGCTTGTTAACATCAGGTGTCATCAATAATGCTCAATCATGACTCAATTAATTTCGTAATTATCTCATTAACTTCAACTCTGCTTCAGTGTTTTACTTTTAACACTGCTTCAGTGTTTATATGAGTCCACAGACTCTACACTCAGAGTGTTAAATTAACACTGGGGATTTTGCTGTGTACTTCTACACATCAGGGTACATTTAATTTCTTCCTTCTCTTATGCCTCAACTTTCTAAAGCATCTATAAATGGCTTACAAAGCAGTGTTGAGTGTGTGTCAAACACCTACAGTATAACCTGGCCAAGTACCTTGCACGCAGTCTGGTGACTTCTGGACTGAGCTCTTTTGATGATAAACCTAAGAGTTATTGTGCTTGGAGATCATCTTTTAAAAGTGCCATTGTGGACCTTGACCTCAGGCCAGAGGAATAGTTAGACATCAAATATCTCGGAAGAGATTCATCAGAGAAGGTACAAAGAATAAAACCAGTTAATTTTAGGTAGCCACATGCAGGTCTACAAATGGCTTGAGAGAGATTAGAAGAAATGTGTGGCTCTGCAGAAGCAATTAATAGAGCTCTCTTCTTCAAATTGGAAAGTTTCCTAGAATTAAAGATAAAGAGCCATATAGGTTGCGTGATCTTGGAGACTTGCTTGCCGAGCTATCTTCCTTGGGTTGTCCTATATTGACACCGCTCATGGAGTGAGTCCTATCATTGGGAAACTTTCTTACAATATCCAAGAGAAATGGATATCTTATGGCTCCAAGTACAAGAAAGTGCATTCTGTGGCATTTCCACCATTCTCTGTGTTTGCTAATTTAACTAGTTCAGAACCTAAAGCAAGAACAGATCTATTTTTTCTGCAGTACCTCAACAAAAGAGAGACAGACAAGATAGATACAGGTAAGCTTCTATAACTGTTCATAAAACTCAAGTGGATACATCTGAGAGAAGAGATGCAACTGCCAGGATAAGATCTGTTGATCCTTGTCGATACTGTCTCATCCATGATATGTATCATCCTCTGTAAAAATGCAGAGGCTTCAGAGAGAAAAACCTTGAAGATCGTAAACAGTTTCTTAAGGAACATTCAGTGTGCTTTAGGTGCTGCTCCTCAGTAGTTCAAATGGCAAAAAAAACTGTAAAGCTGTAATTCAGTTTATTTAATGTGGCAGTGGCCATCACATTTCAGCACTACACCCTGGTCCAGCAACCTGGAAGAAAAATGTCTTTCCTGTCTCAGAGGATGGCGGGGAGGAAACTGACCCAACTACTCAGGAGGTAACATCAAAATGTACTGAAGTTTGTGGATCTGGAATGAGTTCTAGAGCATGTTCTAAGATTTGTTTGTGTATCCTGTGAGTAACAAGAAGGAATCCAAAAGAAGGTATGCCATTTTGGATGAGCAGAGCAACTGATCACTAGCAAGAACATAATTCTTTGATAAGTTTCAAATCAAAGGTTCTTCTTTTCCATACTCACTGAAGACATGTGCTGGACTGAAAGAGACATCAGGAAGGAGAGCAATGTAAGCCTTCATCTTCCTATACTGTTAAAGTGCTACCAGATTCCTAACATTCGTTCTGAAATTCCCACCCCGACATAGCATGCCATTTCAGTCGTCTCAGGGATATTGCACATGAAATACCAGCCCTTGATAGAGACCTCATTAGGGTCCACAAGGTCCACCAACAGATTAATGGACCGCACAACACTCCATTTGCTCAAAAGTTAGATCTTGGGTGGGTTGTCATTGGAGATGTTTGTCTTGGAGGTGCTAATCAACCTACTCATGTAGATGTTTTTAAGACTTTTTCATACTTGAAAGTGGACGTCCCCAGCTTCTTCCACCCTTGTGAGTCAGCTTCATGTAAAAGAGTACTATGGCAGTAAAATTCAGTTTCAAGACCATCTCACATTGAATGGCACAAATGCACTAGTTAGGGCAATTCCTTTTCATTCGTACATCTAGAGATCATAAGCTTGACCATAAGCTTGATCAGTGGATAATGAAAGGTTTCTTCACTTAATTGACAAAGAGGTCTATCAAGATGAATGTACTGACTGGGTGGCTCCTTTACCATTTCAAGTTCCTTAAAGAAGGCTCCAAAATAATAGGGCATATGCTTACAACCGTCTTCCTTCACTTCATGGCACCTTGGACAAATGTCCTCAGATGAAAGCACATATTTTTGAGTTTATAGAGAACATGTTTGCTAATGAACATGCAAAAATTGCTCCCCCTCTTAAGAAGGACCAGAAGGAGTGTTGGTATCTGCCTTTGTTTGGGGTTTATCATCTGAAGAAACCAAACAAGATCTAAGAACAAGAACAAGATCTGTGTAGTCTTTGACTCTAGTGCACCTTATGATGGAGTCTCTATGAATTATGTCCTACTTAAGGGGCCAGATCTCAAAAACAGCCTCCTGGGATTGTGGCTATAACTGCCGACATTCAACATATGTTCCACTGCTTTTTAGTCAGAAAAGATCACAGAGATTACCTGCGCTTTTTGTGGTACCAAAACAATGACCCAGGTAAAGAAATAGTGGAATACAGAATGCATGTTTGTACCAATGTAAAAACTTTCATAGTCACAGGAAGAAGGAGGCGATAACCGGAGAATGTGCAAATGAAACTTTGTTAATAAAATAAACACAAAACAGTGCGACAGCCCCTCATGGACGACTTCTGCACACAAACAAAACCAACACACAAAATGAAGTCCAGGCCTGTTCCTCTCTCATCCTTCATTGTCATTACTCCTCTTTTATCCTTCCAGAGCTCCTCCGCGGGACTCGAGATCGGTGAGTGGCACAGGTGTCGCTATTTTTCCAGTTACTCCGCCGGCCTCGACCCATTCCAACGGCTCTCGGCAACGCCCCACCCGTCACAGTGTTCATGTGTCCGGCAATAGTCCTTCCCCCACTATTACCAGAGTTTGTTGAATGTGACTTCTTTGTTGAAGATGCTTTGAAGTCCTTTCCTTCTGAAGCAGCAGCAATTCAAGTCCTCAAACAAACTGCTTGCAGTAGAGAATCTTAGGCTACATAAGATAATTTCTAATCAACTTGCAGTGATTGAGGCATTTCACCCAGAATTACGTGTTGTGGACATCAAAAATGTTGACCTCTTCGTGGAAGATACTCCAGTGTAGCGTAGCCTAGGAGTGTCCTGGCACATAGCATCAGATACCTTTACCTTCCAGGCTGTTGATGGCAAGAAGTCATTTACCTGGCAAGGTTTACTGTCAACAGTAAACAGCCTATATGATCCCTTTGGTTTCATTGCTCCTATTACCATCAATGGCATGTTGTTGCTTAAGGAACTCTCTGCACAGGCTGAAGACTGGGATTCCCCATTACCAGATGACATGAAGCCAGAATGGATACGATGGAGGAACTCCATACAGCGTACTCATTCATCTTTCAGAATCAGAATCAGAATCAGAATGAGCTTTATTGCCAGGTATGTACACATACGAGGAATTTGTTTTCGTGACAGAAGCTCCGCAGTACAACAGAATGACAGCGACAGAACATAAAACACATAATAAAGAATAAAAAATACAAATAAGTAGAGAGTGAATAACAATATACAAATGACAATTGTAGGCAAGTATATTACAAAATGAAGTTATGTATGTACATATATATTGTGTGCAAAATTTAAGTGTATACTAAGTATGTGTGTTAGATAAATAAGTGTGTGTGTATATAAATATAAAGTGTAGTGTGTCCGCCGTTATTATAAGCTGTTCATAAGATGGATTGCCTGAGGGAAGAAACTGGTCCTGTGTCTGGTCGTTCTAGTGCTCAGTGCTCTGTAGCGTCGACCAGATGGCAACAGTTCAAAGAGGGAGTGTGCTGGATGTGAGGGGTCCAGAGTGATTTTGACAGCCCTTTTTCTCACTCTGGATAAGTACAGTTCTTGAATAGAAGGGAGGATTGTACCAATGATTCGCTCAGCAGTCCGGACTACCCTCTGTAGTCTTCTGAGGTCAGATTTAGAAGCTGAGCTGAACCAGACAGTTACTGAAGTGCAGAGGATGGATTCAATGATGGTGGAGTAGAACTGTTTCAGCAGCTCCTGTGGCAGGTTAAACTTCCTCAGCTGGCGGAGAAAGTACAACCTCTGCTGGGCCTTTTTCACGATGGAGTCAATGTGAATGTCCCACTTCAGGTCCTGAGAGATAGAGGTGCCCAGGAACCTGAATGACTCCACTGCAGTCACAGTGCTGTTCATGATGGTGAGTGGGGGGAGTGCAGGGGGGTCTCTCCTGAAGTCCACGATCATCTCCACTGTTTTGAGGGTGTTAAGCTCCAGGTTGTTGAGACTGCACCAGACAGCCAGCTCTTTTACCTCCTGTCTGTAAGCAGACTCGTCACCGTCCTGAATGAGGCCGATGAGTGTGGTGTCATCTGCAAACTTCAGGAGCTTGACAGAGGGGTCCTTAGACGTGCAATCATTAGTGTACAGGGAGAAGAGCAGTGGGGAGAGAACACAGCCCTGGGGAGCTCCAGTGCTGATTGTACGGGTGCTGGATGTGTATTTTCCCAGCGTCACTAGCTGCTGCCTGTCTGTCAGGAAGCTGTTGATCCACTGACAGACGGAGGTGGGCACGGAGAGCTGATTTAGTTTGGGCAGGAGGAGGTTTGGGATGATCGTGTTGAAGGCCGAGCTGAAGTCCACAAACAGGATCCTCACATAAGTCCCCGGTCTGTCTAGGTGTTGCAGAACATAATGCAGTCCAATGTTTACTGCATCGTCCACAGACCTGTTTGCTCTGTAGGCAAACTGAAGAGGATCCAGCAAGGGCCCAGTGATGTCCTTCAGGTGGCCCAGCACCAGTTTTTCAAATGACTTCATGACTACAGACGTTAGAGCCACAGGCCTGTAGTCATTTAGTCCTGTAATTTTGGGTTTCTTAGGGATGGGGATGATGGTGGAACGTTTGAGGCATGAAGGGACTTCGCACAGCTCCAGCGATCTGTTGAAGATCTGTGTGAAGATGGGGGCCAGCTGGTCAGCACAGGATTTCAGACAGGCTGGTGTAACACAATCTGGACCTGGTGCTTTTTTCCTTTTCTGCTTCCGGAAGACCTGGCGCACCGCATCCTCGCTGATCTGAATTGCAGGTGTGGGGGAGAGGGGGGATGCAGGAGGTGAGAATGGTGAGAGTGCTTGATTGGAGAGGTGTTCAGGATGGGTTGCAGGAGCTGTTAATGGTGTGAACGGTAGTTTGGAGAGGCATTCAGGGCTGGTTGCAGGAGTTGTGAAGGGTGTGAATGGTTGTGTGGGGAGGCGTTCAGGGCAGGTGATGGGTGTTCTTTCAAACCTGCAGTTCCCTACATCAGAGCTCCAGTCAAGGGATATATTTGCAGATGCATCTGTGAAAGCTGTAGCAGCTGTAGCTTATCTGAGATACACATCTCAAAAGGGTCAAACAGATCTTGTCTTTGTGTTGGAAAGACAAAGTTGGCACAACAGTCAGATCTCACTGTTCCAAGACTGGAACTGTGTGCTGCAGTTCTCACAGTTGAGACAGAAGAAATTGGCTTGCAGTTCAACAGCATTCATTTCTTCACTGACAGTAAGATTGTCTTGGATGTATTCACAACCAAACAAGACGTTTTTATGTATATGTGAATAACAGAATCCAAAGCATTCTTCAGTCATCGACTCCGAATCAGTGGAAGTATGTTCCATCGGATGGCAATCTTGCAGATCATGGGTCTAGATTTGTAGCAGCTGATCTTCTTAATAGCACAACATGGCTTACAGGGCCAGACTTCCTTTTGAACTCTCCACTCTTTCATTCATTGTCTCAGGAAAGCTATGACCTTGTTGATTCTGCATTGGTGCATTCTGCATTCTGCATTGATGTCTAACCGCAATACCAAATCAATCAAGCCACATCTCACAGTCATTCTCACATTCTGCTAAAGAACTAGGATGTAGTGGATGGCATCTTTGTAGTAAGAATCCCACAGGAGATGACTTGGAAAATAAATATTTTGGACAAGATGGCATCGTGAGTATCTTTCCACTCTTCAGAATATGCAGAAGTGGCAAGACAAGAAGCCTTGTCTCAAGGAAGGAGACATTGTATTGATGAAAGATTGCCAAGCTAAGCAAAATCAGTAGCCTATGGCCATTGTTGCTAACACGTTAGTGAAGATGGCCTTGTAAGGAAAGTTGAATTGAAGCTCATTAGAGAAGGTGTGCAGAAAACCTTCTTACGTCCAATATCGGAAATGGTTTTGCTTTACTCAACCCTAAAACATTTCAGTAAGCCAAAGATTAAAGTGGGGTGTTAATGAACCCCAGACGGGGAGTGTGTTGGACTTAATATTTTGATTCATGACTTTTATTTTGATTTTGATTTTTAAAAATCTATGGGCTATGAATTGAATTTCCTCCTAGTCCTCCACCCGGACTTCTTTAAGAGGAAGTAGGCCAGTAGTTTGGTGTTCACTGCAAAAATAGGGTGATTATTCATTCCTTTAAAAAAAATAGAAAAAGAAGAAAGTTTTCATATGGCCATATATTATTGTAAAATGTAATAAAATATTGAGTATAATTCATTAAACATGCCTTCAGGTTATTTAAATGTAATTAAACCAATAAAATTAAATTCAGCAAAATTTAAATGTAAAACTTGGAATTTGAGGGAAAAACTACATTTGAGAAAAAAAAATAATATATTTCTTTTTTTTCTTTTTTTTTTTAAACTATATATTGTATGATTTCAAATTATCAGATTTAAAGCTGCAGTTGGTAACTTTTGACGTTCTAGCGGTTAATAAACAGAACTGCTTGCGTCTTGTGGAAGAACATCGTAGCCGGAACTACCTCTCTCTGTTTATGTCTATGAAGAATCACAAAGGTACTGGGTTACTCCGCCGCGGTACCCCCGAAGCAATCTAAAATAGTCAGAATATAAACACTTATTATAGGTGCACCCTAGTGATTCAGGACAAGTTAAAAACACGGTTTGGAAAATGGATTCATGGTGTACTCACTTATTATATACATTTTGTATACTTTGAACACAAAAAAAAGTTATGGACCGCAGATCTGATTGGTTGTTTCTTACCGGGAGCGGTGTATTTCTGCAAATGACAATAGGACACTGGGAGGAGCCAGAGGAGCTTGATTTATTCACAGATTATCTGTCTCATATTCTACTGTCAGGACATTATGACAGGTTTCACAAATATGTAAATATGAAAATACATTTTTTACAAAAGTTACCAACTGCAGCTTTAATTTTTGATTACAATTAAATTTAACCATTAGAATTCTAAATAGAAAAAAAAGGTAATCCAGGTAAATTTATTATAATCCAGAAAACTTCTAAATTCCAGGAAAACAGAAGTGCAAAAGTGTATAAATTGTAGTAAACATATGCTTAACTGCTTAAATAATTATTAGGGGTCCTTGGAAACTGTTCTCCCCTGTGAAAATGTTTGAGAACTGCTGCTATAGTGCATGATATGCCATGCAATGTAAATTACTTTGGATATGGACATCTGCCCAAGGAATCGAAGTAAATATAAAGATAAAGAAATGTAAAGATTTAAACATTGTTAATTCTGAAAAAAGTCACATAATTTAGCTTTAAGCAACCCAATGATTAGTGGTTGATTCTGTATAATTGGTTAAATTCCAGTTCTTACACTGAAATCTTAAAGGTCTTTATTCACACCTATCATCTATCTGGCTCTCCACTCACCTGTTACTTCTAGCTGGATTCCCTGATTGTTTGTCCAAGTTTGTCCGGAAGTAGTGTTGAGCACAAACCGGAAGATGCCGGCGTCACTCTCCCTCACGTTCCTCAGCAGCAGTTTCCAGCGGCAGGCTGCACAAACTCCACACGGCCTACAAACGCAGGGTCCTGAGAAACCCTGACCCTCTCCCCCGACGATCTCTCAAAGAGCCATTCGGCTGAGCTCACCTGCTCGTTTGGAGAAGTGTGTTTGCAGGGTATGAGCACCATCGACTGCTGGACCACACACATTTTGCTGACGATATGAGTCACGTCATACTGAACACCTGCAATACACATATAAATGCATGCATGCAAGCCTGCTTGGAGACGCACTAAAAATCAAGGTACTTAATTAGGTTCGATGAAGAACCTTAAAACTCTTAAAAACAAAGTGCACACTGCAAGTACTGAAAGCTGTAATCTGTGACCGTTTGACCTCAACTGAAGTGACACAGGATGCTGCTTTAAGAGAAGTTGTTGTATGCAAATGTGCTGCCAGTAAAGAAACTTTGTTTTCTGCTTATCGGAAAACAGCCTTCGGTAAAGACTGGTGTTCATTATGTTACCACATAATATACCTTTTGCCATCAGAGAGATCCAGATGAAGGATAGAAGCAGTATAGCTGGACACACCTTTAAGACATGAGATTTATCCATCAAAAACCTCAATAAATCAAATATCTGATTTATCTGTCTTCAGACACTGAATACTATGACAAGTAAATTAAATGTATCCCATAGTTATTTTTCCATAACCTTTTACAGAAGCATGTAATAAAAGCATGTTTGCAGCCTTGTTTTTATCATTGCTTGACTTAAACTGACCATAAATGACCAGACTGTTCATTAGTTACAACTATACGTCTTGTGCCAAAATACAGTGCAGTGCAGTAAGCAATCAGTCATCTCAGTAGTTTCAACCTAACGTGATTTAAAATGAAATATATTACCATGATACCGTTGCCTTCTAATGACGAACATAAAAACAGCCTGTAGAAGTGAAGACAACGACTCGTGAGACAAGATACCAGAATAAAATGTCCTCTTTCTAAAAAAAACTGTTGACCACACTTGTCTTAGGTGGAGTCGTAACTACAGGAAATACTGTAGCTCTGAAGGCGCCAAATGTGAACCTGGAGAACAAAAGTAAATCACTGGGTATGGGTCAAAATTATAAATTTTTCTTTTATCGCGAAAATCATGAGGACATCAAGTAAAGATCATGTTCCATGAACTTTGCTACCGTAAATATATCAAAACTTAATTTTTGATTAGTAATATGCATTGCTAAGAACTTCATTTTAACAACTTCAAAGGCGATTTTTTTCAGTATTTAGATTTTTTTGCACCTTCAGATTCCAGATTTTCAAATAGTTGTATCTCAGCCAAATATTGTCTGATCCTAATAAACCAAACAATGGAAAGCATATTTATTCAACTTTCAGATTATTTATAAATCTCAATTTCGAAAAATCAACACTTAAGACACTTAAGGTTGACACTTAAATGTCATTATTAGTATAGCTTTACCATGCATAATTCCCCACACTGTTTTTGGAACATGAACATGAGTAAACTTCATCAGATGGAAATGATAAAAGAGCCATGTGTACACTACAATACCTTACACTCTCAGAGGGAAAAAAGTACAAAAGCTGTCACTGGGGTGCTACCTTTTCAAAAGCTACACATTTGTACCATATTTACCAATAACGGGGGCATATTAGTAACTCAAAGGTAGATATTAGCACCAAAATGGTACATTTCAGTGACTTTTAAAAAAGTACCACCCCAGTGACCGCTCTTGTATGTCACAATGTCATATTTTATGTTCCTGGAACATGATTCAATTTTCACGAGATTATGAAAGATGTATAGGCTAATAATAACACTCTTCCTGTTTTTATGACTTGTTTCTCACTTGTATACTTGTGAAAGTAATGTTACATGGTTTTACAGAGTGTTAACAGGGTTACTGTCTAGTTTGTGACACTGCACGTGTTAAAGCCCTCACACGAGCACAGCATGTGCTAAACCTGCGGGGTTTAAAACATCTGGAGCTCACATCTGCTCTTTCAACACATGGATCCCCAGATGAAGGGCTGAATAGGAAAGTTATCATTAGTTACCTTTGCAGTAACTAATGATGAACGGGCACTTTGAAGAGACGTGTGTCTGTAAGTTACTCACAGTGGACTGACTTAAAGGGATAGTTCACTCAAAAATTCATATTCTGTCATCGTTTACACATTTCCACAAACTGTTCCAAACCTGTAATATATTTTTTTTTTCTGTTGAACATAAAAGAAGATACTTTGAAGAATGCTGGTAACCAAACAGTTTCTGCTCCCCATATGCATAAATCCCCCCTAAAATTATGATTAAAAACCATGCTGTGTATTGCAAATAACAATGTTTCATACTTTAAATTATTGTGTAAGTAGTAAAACAACACAAATGGGGCAAAACTGCGTTTTATGTTTAGAAAGATTTTTAGTCTCCCCCTTCCTTGCTTCACAGTGCTCTGGTCTAAATGCCTGCTTTGAGAGAGACGTCAATAGTTGAGGAGCTCCAGGAAGTAAGGCTGTCAAGGATATTTTATTCACTGAAAAAACAGCCTGTGGCAAAAGTAGCCCAACTCCATGGTAAAACCGTGGACTTGACAACATTGTGATGGATAGTTATCAAGCCTCTTATTAAGAAACCAAAACTAGAACTGGCAAATTATAGGCCTATTTCAAATCTTCCATGTATGTAAAACATTTTAGAAAAAGTTGTGTCTGCTCAATTGAGCACCTTCCTGCACAAAAATGATCTGTATGAAGAATTTCACCATAGCCCCACCATAGCACAGAAACTGCACTTGTTAAAATTACAAATGACCTGCTTCTTGCGTCAGATCAAGGCTGCATCTCATTTCTAGTCTTACTTGATCTTAGTGCTGTGTTCAACACCATGGATCATGACATACTAATAGATTGATTACAAAACTATACAGGTATTCAAGGGCAGGCTCTAGGATGGTTTAGATCCTATCCGTCCGATAGCTACCAATTTGTTTATTTAAATGGGGAGTCATCTCATTTATCACCAGTAAAATATGGAGTGCCACAAGGATCCGTCATAGGTCCCCTTCTATTTTCAATATACATGTTGCCCCTTGGTAATATTATTAGAAAATACGGGTTTAGTTTCCACTGTTATGCTGATGATACTCAGCTATATATCTCAACGAGACCAGATGAAACTTCCCAATTATCTAAGCTAACAGAGTGTGTTAAAAATGTAAAAGATTGGATGACAAATAATTTTCTCCAATTAAATTCAGATAAGACAGAGATACTAATTATTGGACCAAAAAAAACACTACACAGAATCTTGTAGATTACAATCTGCAACTAGACGGATGTACTGTTACTTCCTCTACAGTCAGAAATCTGGGTGTTATATTAGACAGCAATTTGTCTTTTGAAAATCATATTTCCAATGTTAAAAAACTGCATTCTTCCATCTTAGAAACATTGCCAAGCTACGAAACATGTTATCTGTTTCTGATGCAGAAAAGCTAGTTCATGCATTCATAACCTCTAGACTGGACTATTGTAATGCACTTCTAGGTGGTTGTCCTGCTTCTTCAATAAACAAGCTACAGGTAGTCAAAAATGCAGCAGCTAAAGTCCTTATCAGGTCAAGAAAATATGATCATATTACCCCAATTTTACAGTCTCTGCTCTGGCTACCTATTAAGTTCCGTATCAGTTACAAATTATCATTACTTAGCTATAAGGCCCTAAATGGTTTAGCTCCAGCGTACCTAACTAGCCTTCTACCACGCTACAACCCATCACGCACCCTAAGGTCACAAAACGCTGGACTTTTGGTAGTTCCTAGGATAGCAAAGTCCACTAAACGAGGTAGAGCTTTCTCACATTTGGCTCCCAAACTCTGGAATAGCCTTCCTGATAATGTTCGGGGTTCAGACACACTCTCTCTGTTTAAATCTAGACTAAAAAAACATCTCTTTCGCCAAGCATTCGAATAATGTATCTCTTAAATTGTGAGTATAGTTGTATCTGATCAAATGTGCATTCTTATTCTCCCGAACAGATCCAGAACACCTGAGAATAGATGATACTGACCCCTCAGAGGACCCCAGATGATCATGCTAGCCCTGAAAAAAAACAGAACTGACAAATATTGCTACAAGTGTGACTGCATCATATAAAAATTATTAATTATTAATAATATGAATAATATTAATCGTCTGGCTGACTGCGTCTTGTATTAATTTTTCAAAAAATCCTGTCATACGTGCACAAACGGAATTTTCTGTAAAGTCGCTTTGAAACGATTTTTATTTTAAAAAGCGCTATACAAAAAACTTTAATTGAACAAAAATTTAATTGAATTGAATTGAATAGTAATGTCTACAACGGACACGAGCGCTGTCACGGTGCGACCACAACAGCTTGACGTTGTCTAATTTGGCAATGGCCTCCCTGCTGCACTAATAGTAGTATTCATCTGTATATACAAGCCCTCACAAGTACAATTTTAGCTGGATTATTTGTGTCCCGACTCCCTTTCAAAAATTGCTCTAGAAATGTTATGTTTATTGCCCCCCCTACCTTTTAGACTGCCTTTTCGGAGAGCCAAATTAGCTCCGGAGCAGTGTCTAACCAGCAAAACTAGAACTGACCGTAGACATTGATTGGCCAGATGGATTGAAAACGCCATCACCCGCCATGATTTAAAACACCATTTAAAGATACTGTAAACATTGTATCAACTTATTTGGCAAATATTGAGAATGGCGACAAATATCCAGACGCTGAAGTGCAGGGACTTGTAGCAAATGTAGCATTACCAGTTTAGTTGGAGATTCTTAATTGTCCTTTCCATTCTTTCAGTCGCTTTACGTATACGTTGACATTTCACATCCATTATTGTGAACCACTTCAGGAATGTTGAATTTGTTATTTGTTGAAATCTACAGGATTTCTGTGAGACGTGTGTGTCTTGTTCTTTAACGTTCCGCCTGAAAACAAAGATACCATGCCGTTGTTTACAACTGTGATGACGGGCACGTAGGATCAACTAAATGTTGGATTTTCAAAAGTATGTGGAAATATTTAAAGCATGATGATGAATGACACAAACTGTGATTGGTTGTTGGACATATCATTCAATGGGCGGGCATTGGCCAATGAAAGACGCGAGACTGGTGCGAATGCAACCCTTTAAATGGTTCTGGGAAATGGTTCGGGCAAAATCGTCCCAGTACTGTACATTCAGTTCTGGAACTAAAGCAGTGCGAAAGGCCCTGATGATTTTGTTTTCTCTGCTATGGAAGTAACTGAGGACCAGCAGCTGTTTAGTTGCCCACATTCTTCAAAGTATCTTCTTCTGTGTTCAACAGTAGCAAAAACTTTATGCAAGGTGAATTATGACAGAATTTTTTTTTTTGGATGAACCATACCTTTAAAGTGACAGGCACATCCATGCTACGAAAGGGATAGGCCTAAAGTTTTGATAAAATTTGGATAGTCTGTTAATATGATATTCCATATATTATCAGAGCTTGATATACACAATTGTTATATTTTTAAAGAGATTAATTGATAGATTATAATTAATGATAGACCGCATTTATTAATTTATCATTATATAAGTTACATTTATACATAATAAATAATCATTTACAAATTTGAAATTACTTTAGATAATTATTTTATATGTATTTTATTATAATTATAATAATTGTATTATAATAATATAATCTATTTTATTTTAATATAAAATATTATAATTTTATATTGCAATTATTTTTTATTTAGAAACAATTAGGAAATAAATTACCTAATAATGTAGTCCTAATTTGAGCAAATGAATAAGATAGGTAAATTATTCAATAATTCATCCCATTCAGGTCACAACTGCAGAGCAGTCAAAAAGACAAATAATAATTAATAATAATTATAAATAATCAAATTTAAAATATCGATATTAATGTGTTCTGTTGCAAGTTTGCATATTTGAGCATGTTTTCTCATGGTTTATTGTTGAGTCCCTCAATGTTTATGTGTTTCCTTTTGTTGACCTCGTGACCTTACGACTCGTGAATGAGTGTCCCTTATTTTGTCTTGCTGAAGGTGGGAACCCTACTGTAGGGCGATAGAAAATACAGTTTTTATAGTATAAAAACTATTACGCCTATGTCCCCACGAGGACAGCTGTCCAGACTCTGCGTGTGCGCGCGCGCGTGTGTGTGTGTGCGCGCGCGCGCGAGTGTGAAACTTCCGCAAACTCTCTTCGGAGTCCGTCAGTCATCATGTCCAACAATAACGCGAGCAGCAGCAGTGTGGCTGTGGCGCAGAGAGCCGTCAAACAGCTCAGACTAGAGGCCAAAATACGACGAATTAACGTACGTATGCCAGCTTCAACAATAAATGTGAAAGAGTTTTGGATTTTGAGAGTTTTTGGATGAGTTTAACCTGTTTGATTCACTGCTAGTGCTAACGCTAACCGACAAAACCATTTAAACGAGTTGAGGTAAATGTAAAGGTAACGTAAATAACATTTTTGACGTCGGAGATGCTTTTAAGTTGTTTTAGACGAGGTTTTTAAACTACCAGAAGAGTATTTAGGCTTAAAATTTAGACAACCTTTAGAAGTTGTTTCTCTTGCTCATTAATAATGTAAATCTATGTAAACGGACGCTCTGTGAGTGATGGTGTCAGATTGCAATACTATTGTACTTCAGTGTGTATTATGTTACTTTGAAGAATACAATTGTAAATATAAACTTTTTTTGTTGTTTTTGTTGTTTTTGTGTGCATTAATTATGGTGACCCAGCCTAAAGACCCCCATATGAAAATGCCTCTTTTTTTTTCAATAATAATACTGTGCAGTAAATTTCACTATTAGTGCAATTTTTCCCAATGTTATTTTGTCAAAGTAGTGTTAACCTAGCTTTTCAGTTACTGTTACTTTTTACATCCTATAAATTCATCATGCCACTGTTGTATGAAATAAACATATTTACATTTGTTTAATGCTCAGAAGCAATCAGTGAACTCATAGAAAAGCTTATTATAACCATAAATGTAGGGCAAGGTACTAATAGGTAAAAAAAAAAAAAAGTTTAACAAAAGGCTTTTGAAATGTTATGTTTAAATGTGCAAATTATGTATTCGCTAAATACATTTCCAGAACAGAATCCTGATCATTAGATAAGGCAAGGTTCAGAATTCTTGTTTTGAAACCCTCTATAAAAAAATAGAATAAATATAGTTTAACATGTTGTCTTAATTGTAACTTCTGTAGGTTTCTCAAGCTGCCACAGACCTGAAGAACTTCTGCCTGCAGAACGCCCATAAAGACCCGCTGCTGGTGGGTGTGCCGTCCAGCGACAACCCCTTCCGCCCGCCCAAGTCCTGCGGTCTCCTCTGAACATCTGCTGTCCGATCACATACAGGTTACAACAGCCTTCTGTCCTTCTAAAGCACCCTACGTGCATTCAGTCAATGCATACGCAATCAAAATGTATCAGGCCATCAAAGATGTAGATGAGTTTGTTTCTTCATCAGATCTGGAGAAATGTAGCATTGCATCACTTGCTCATCAATGGATCCTCTTGCAGTGAATGGGTGCCGTCTGAATGAGAGTCCAAACAACGAATAAACAATCACAATAATCCACAAGCGAAAAACAAACCTATCAAGACATTTTTGCCTTCAAACTGTTGCTTCTGGCAAAAATGTGTCTGCATAAACCATAATATTTTTTCCTCCAGTGAAAAGTAATCTTGCCTGAATCAGGAGAGAAATATGCACAGATCAAGTACCATTCACAAGCACTTCTAAATAAGTGGGTGGATTTTCTTGTGAGCGGACAACAGCGGATGGACAGCGGATTTTACTTGATAAATCATCATCATGGATTATGGACTTATATATGCCTTTTAGGTGGATTACGAACATGCAATTTTCACTTCACAAGACATTAACTGATGGACTGGAGTGCTGTGGATAACTTGTGGATTATTGTGATGTGTTTATCAGCTGTTTGGACTCTCATTCTGACGGCACCCATTCACTGCAGAGGATCCATTGGTGAGCAAGTGATGTAATGCTACATTTTTCCAAACTTGTTTCCAAGAACAAACTCCCCTACATATTTGGTGGCCTACATTTTTGAACTACTCCTTTAAATGTACTAATATCTATATTATATCTGTTATTTCAGAGCTGGTGAAGCGTTTCAGATGATGTGGCTGTCTTCTGCTGTGTGTTTCTACCTTTACACTACTCCATAAAGACCTCCTGGAGCACTACACACACACAAACACTACTTAGCGTAGCAAAAAAAGAAATATTTCTTCTGTTCATTATCTTCATATCTGCAGTTGCTGTCTATTTCTATGAACTGTATTATGAGTGATGTTGACTCTGCTGAATTAACACTGTATGGTACAATCAGCTGTAAAACCTAAACTCGTCCCATGTTTTGAAAGCAATTTTATGTACCAAACACTATTTTATTTGTAATGCGTATTTTATAAAACAAAAAGACTTCCTTGAAGATTGTATGAAGTTTTCCCTGGTTTATGTGGAAGGAACGAAAGAATTAAACGATTAGAGAGTTTTTCCTATCAGAAATGACATGCCCTTGTTTTATTATAGTCTTTTACTAATTTATGGCCAGCAGGATTTGGTTTGAAGGTGGTTTGTAAACATGCTTTGTGTCTTCAACAATACACACGTGGGACGTCTTCCTTTATCTGAGGCTTACTTGAGGACTAAAGATCTGATGAGTGTTGAGGAAACCCTGAGCAACCCTTCTTTTCTTGTTTCACTGACTTTATACTAAACTTTTAAAATAAAGTGTTCATTCGTCATTAATTGGTTGTCTTTTGTTGAATGGGCTTTAAAATTCGTCTTTAATATTATAATTGAACTGTTTTGTATCTGATATGGGTGATTTGTGATCTCAGTTTGGTCTTTAACAGTCTATGTGAACTTTCGTTATTAATCTACCTTCTGGGTGAACTTTATTTATTTATTTATTTTATTTTTTGCTCCGGTAAGACATGCTGTATGTAAGTTGTCATATTTGCATATTCATATATATTTAGGAAGTGAATTGGTGTATAAATCCAATTTTGGTAAGTTATTTAATGTTACAAATTTAAGAGTGCACAAAAAAAGGCCAAAAGCCAAGCTTTTCCAAGCAATATTTTTACAACAACTGCCTTTTATTTTATATATTGAAAAAGAAAAGCTGTATATAGCATGAGATGCCAGTGTTTCATGCTGCAGTGATATTCATCATGCTGATGTTACAGTATCTGCAGAGTCTGGGCTTATGGCACACAAACAGGTTTCGATATCCCCGACATCCCATAAGAGAGCTCAGGACTGCTCAGGTAACTGATCACACACACTGGCAGCATGCTGCAGATGATGCACAGATTCAGTTTGTGCTGGTGCTGTGTTTCTGCCTCGGTGTCCTGATGAAAACACTCACAGCTTCTCACACAGGATCTTCAGAGAGGAGCACAGAGACCTCATCTACTCATCACAGGTGCACAAACCCCAAAACTCACACAACCTGTCATCAAATCATCAACGTCTTTATATTCTGCACTGAGCTTCTGACATTACTCGTTTTATTTCTTAATTCTCATCACTATATATCGCACTTTTTTTAACTGCCTTTTATGTATTTTACTGCCTTTTATGAATTTGAAAATGTTTAAATTATTTAAAACCATTAAGATTAAAAAGTATTATACATAAAATGCAATCTGGATGTGCTCCAGCTGTCCACGAGGGGGCGCAAAATAGCTTAAAAATATTTTAAATAAGACAAAAGCTTTAGAAGAAGCTAAAGCAACACCACCTCAAGAGTTTTCAAGATCTTGGAAATGTATTAAATATTAAAATAATTTACATTTTTTATAAATTTTTATAATTTTGTCTTATGTCAAGCTGTAAAATATTGTATCAAGTGGCTAGTGCTATTTGTGAGTCAAAATAGACACTAAAATTGTTTCTGGTTTATCAAAATTATAAACCCTAAATAATTCAGGAATTGTGGAATTAAATTATTTTAACGTTATAAATATTTTGTTGTTGTTAGTGTCCCACACCATCATCTGAGGGGTCAGAGGTCACGCAAAGATCCCATCAGTCACCTAACATGCACTGGCCCTTTAAGAGCACATGAGAATCAGTGTTTTCAAAGATACATTTTTGAAAAAAGAAATGAAATAAAGATATGCCATATGTATAGAATAAACCTTGTTTTATATTTCTTTCATATTAACATCTCTCATGAATGCACACATCAGATCAATAATTACATTTATTATTTTGTACACTGAAACTGAGACCGGGGCAAGTTGTCACAATGCCTATGTTTACAGTACTATATTTCACTCAGAAGTCCACAAATATATATATTTTACGTTGGTTTAAATTTGTTGATAATATACCTACCCTCATGCTATCTGAGAGGTACATAAGTTTGTTTATTCATCAGAAATTTAGCATTACATCATTTGTACATCAATCCCATCTACAGTATTGTTCAAAATAATAGCAGTACAATGTGACTAACCAGAATAATCAAGGTTTTTAGTATATTTTTTATTGCTACGTGGCAAACAAGTTACCAGTAGGTTCAGTAGATTGTCAGAAAACAAACAAGACCCAGCATTCATGATATGCACGCTCTTAAGGCTGTGCAATTGGGCAATTAGTTGAAAGGGGTGTGTTCAAAAAAATAGCAGTGTCTACCTTTGACTGTACAAACTCAAAACTATTTTGTACAAACATTTTTTTTTAGCAATCCTGTGAATCACTAAACTAATATTTAGTTGTATGACCACAGTTTTTTAAAACTGCTTGACATCTGTGTGGCATGGAGTCAACCAACTTGTGGCACCTCTCAGCTGTTATTCCACTCCATGATTCTTTAACAACATTCCACAATTCATTCACATTTCTTGGTTTTGCTTCAGAAACAGCATTTTTGATATCACCCCACAAGTTCTCAATTGGATTAAGGTCTGGAGATTGGGCTGGCCACTCCATAACATTAATTTTGTTGGTTTGGAACCAAGACTTTGCCCGTTTACTAGTGTGTTTTGGGTCATTGTCTTGTTGAAACAACCATTTCAAGGGCATGTCCTCTTCAGCATAGGGCAACATGACCTCTTCAAGTATTTTAACATATGCAAACTGATCCATGATCCCTGGTATGCGATAAATAGGCCCAACACCATAGTAGGAGAAACATGCCCATATCATGATGCTTGCACCTCCATGCTTCACTGTCTTCACTGTGTACTGTGGCTTGAATTCAGAGTTTGGGGGTCGTCTCACAAACTGCCTGTGGCCCTTGGACCCAAAAAGAACAATTTTACTCTCATCGGTCCACAAAATGTTCCTCCATTTCTCTTTAGGCCAGTTGATGTGTTCTTTGGCAAATTGTAACCTCTTCTGCACATGCCTTTTTTTTAACAGAGGGACTTTGCGGGGGATTCTTGAAAATAGATTAGCTTCACACAGACGTCTTCTAACTGTCACAGTACTTACAGGTAACTCCAGACTGTCTTTGATCATCCTGGAGGTGATCATTGGCTGAGCCTTTGCCATTCTGGTTATTCTTCTATCCATTTTGATGGTTGTCTTCCGTTTTCTTCCACGTCTCTCTGGTTTTGCTCTCCATTTTAAGGCATTGGAGATCATTTTAGCTGAACAGCCTATCATTTTTTGCACCTCTTTATAGGTTTTCCCCTCTCTAATCAACTTTTTAATCAAAGTACGCTGTTCTTCTGAACAATGTCTTGAACGACCCATTTTCCTCAGCTTTCAAATGCATGTTCAACAAGTGTTGGCTTCATCCTTAAATAGGGGCCACCTGATTCACACCTGTTTCTTCACAAAATTGATGACCTCAGTGATTGAATGCCACACTGCTATTTTTTTGAACACACCCCTTTCAACTAATTGCCCAATTGCACAGCCTTAAGAGCGTGCATATCATGAATGCTGGGTCTCATTTGTTTTCTGACAATCTACTGAACCTACTGGTAACTTGTTTGCCACGTAGCAATAAAAAAATATACGAAAAACCTTGATTATTCTGGTTAGTCACATTGTACTGCTATTATTTTGAACAATACTGTATGTCTTGGATGGTCCGAGGGTGACTACATTTGGAGTAAATGTTCCTATTTGATTGAACTTTGACTTTAAAATAAGAATATTAATTCCACTGTAATATTTTAGCTATAAGATGAGAATATAAGGTTCGTAATGAAAAGCTGAACTGTATTTTCAAAAAACAGCAAGTTTCTCCATATTGTTATTATTGCAATTATTCAACCCCTTTGACCTGCAAGGCATTTTGCTACGGCGAATAAAATTTTATGGAAACAATTTAACAAAGGCATCAGTAAAGTATTAGAGAAAGTTTGTTAATACACTTTTGAGTGATTCTGAGAATGGAACATTGATGAATCATGATCAAATTAGAATTGGCTCTAAACATTCATGTTCAAAATTATAAATTGTTTAATTATTCTTTTAAATCACCAATAAACTCTGTCTGTAAGTGTTTAGAAGCTTCTGTCACATCTCTACTACAGTCTTGGCCCATTCCTCACATGAAGAAGCTTTCAGATCACTGATAATCTTTGGTTTTCACATTGCCACTGCTTTCTTCAAATTCAACCAGATATTTGAAATGAGAATCAAGCCTGGAGACTGAACAGATCACTCAACTACATTCTGTGACTGATCCCTGAACCAAGCAGGTTCACACATTCATAGATTTGGATGTGTACTTTGGTATGACTGTCCTGCAGGAAAGTCCACTGATCATCAGCTTCAGTCTTTGCACCAAAGGCATCACACTTCTGGTGTGATGGCCTGATACTTCAAAGAATCCATGATGTCCTTCATACAGTCATGATTTCCACTTCCTTCTACAGTAAAGAAACCCCATAACAGGACTGATCCACCTCCAAGTTTGACGATGGAAATGGTGTTCTTCTGCTTATGAGCTTTGCCTGTTTTGCAGCAGACATACCGCTGATCCATGGGTACAGAAAGTTCCAGTTTGGTCACATCACTCCATAAAACATTCCTCCAGAGCTCCACAAGTCTACACAAATGAATTTGATCAAGTTCAAGTTGTCCTTTGTTGTTCTTGATCAAGAGTGGTATTTATCAAGATGTCTCAACATGAAGGCAATACTTGTCATCTTCTTACACACTGCTTTGAAATGGTTTCCCTCCTTTCATCGGGTCATCGTGAAAGTCTTTGGCTGTACATTGCAGGTTTTTCTCAGTTGCTCTAATTTAACATTTTATGATATTGTGCTTTTTCTTCCACAACCTCAAATTTTTTCTGGTAAAACACACTTTAAGCTAAGAAATAAGGCTGAGAGCTGTGTCTCTAGGAACTTTCAATGTCTTGGAAATCTTCATAAAGCCTTAGCCTTTCTAAAGTAATATGATATTTATTCTCTTTAGCTTTTGTGAGATCTCTGTTGACATTTTTGCTACTCAACTTCAGCACATGCATGGGCTAACTGTATGTGTAACAGCTCAAGCTAATTCTGTTTATAATAGAGTTTCTAAAAGCTTAATTGTGTTTTGAGACTGTTTTATTCCGCACCATGCAAATAAGTGATTTAAAAACAGCTATGTTGAATTGGGGTTTGAATAATTATGACTTAGCAGTATTATTAAAGAATCATATAACTCTTTAAAAATATTGCATTATATATTGACAATATCACTTTTAATACGACAGTGAACTTACAGACGCAATTTGTATTTTATCCTGGATCTTCTGAAATTAGATTGTATTTGTAA
The DNA here is from genome assembly GCF_023724105.1 of Carassius gibelio. Taxonomy (NCBI): domain Eukaryota; kingdom Metazoa; phylum Chordata; class Actinopteri; order Cypriniformes; family Cyprinidae; genus Carassius; species Carassius gibelio. Next base: position 32,143,539 of record NC_068396.1, on the reverse strand, counting down.
CTTTACAAATGTATTTGTATTTGTATTTGTAAAGTAGGCTACTGCAGTCTCTGAGGGGTTGACTTTTGATTGCAACTGTACACACACACACACACACACACACACACACACACACACACACTACACAAGCAACTCCAGTCCACAGTTTAAAAGTATTTTTGCTTTACTTCAGTCTCCTCTACCAATCGTTTTCGTTTCAGAGGACACTTGGCAAACTCTTCGTGTCGTAATTGGTCTCCTGGCGTGACGTCTGCCCTTTTAAACCCACGCGTGCTCAGCGCGTGCTTCACGGTTCTGTCGCACTCTGGCGGATGCCATGGCATTTTCTCTTCTCCACTACATCCTGTCAGCTCATGGATCTATGGAGTCTGGAAATCAGGACTTTCAGCCCTGGAAGGATTACATGGGTCTGGCGGACATGATCCGAGGCATGCAGCGGCCAGCAGAGCAGCCAGACGCGGCCGATGACGCCGCCGCCTCCGCCGCGCTCCCGGAGTCTCCAAGCGGCCCGACGCGTGCGCACGGGACCGTGACGACGGAGAACAGAGACCCGGGACACGGGAAGAGCACCCGCAGCAACCCATCCGAGAAGAAGTTCTGCAGCTTCTGCAAACACAACGGAGAGTCCGAGACCGTGTTCACCTCACACTACTTGAAAGACCGCGCCGGGGCCGTGACGTGTCCGTACCTGAGCCAGTACGTGTGTCCCCTGTGCGGAGCCACCGGGGCCAAAGCGCACACCAAGAGATTCTGCCCGCTCGTGGACAAAACCTACAGCTCCGTGTACGCCAAAACAACATGGGGACCCGGACGTTTCTGACCCGCAGAAGACCTCGCCACGGTATACGAGAAGGACGTTTTTTACGAGTGGTTTTAATATTTAAGTTTTAAGCTTTAATTGTTCGATCCATAATGGCTTGTGTGTAAGTTTGCATGCATGTGTGTTTTTTGGTGTTTGATTTTGCACGTGTCTTCTCTTGTGTGCAGTGGGTTTTTTATTTCTATTCTTTATTTTTTTTTCACTCTTTTCACTTTGACTTTAAACAAACTTGTACACAAGCCAATAGGCTCGCTACAGGTGCAACCACGTGTGAACCAGCTCTTGTTAATATTACTAAAAAAAGTATTTTGTGATACTCTGTGGTGAAATATATATATAAACGCTTTTAATGTTATTTAGCTGTGTTTCTCTTTAAAGCTGCCTATATTTTGCTTTAATATTTAACAATCTCAATCGTCTGGTTTTATTTCTATTACTACATTTTGGAGAACATGATCATCAGATTTTGTTCCCATGGCATCAGGAAGTTAATGTACATTTGTTTGAAAATATGATGGTTTGGTTTTGTGACAAAAAAAAACAAAGTGAACAACAGAAACGTGTTTTGTGAACTTTTGGAAACCTGTGTGTTCATAGCACAGCACTTTTTTTTTTTTTTTTAAACATTACTTCAGAACCAAACACACACCGCAATAACCAGAAAGATTCACTTTATTTATGCAGAATGTGTTTTGAACCGATATTTGGAGTGATTTATGACTTCAAGGTTATGACCCTTCAGTCCTGGGGATCGCACCCTGTGATTGACAGAATTACGATGTTTACTACTTTGCTTGAACCTCCTTGGAAAAGTGTTAACTTTGGCTCACTGAAACAGAGCAACTCTATGAATGTGCCTTTTACTCAAACAAGTGTAACTGAACGGTTGTAAACCAGTGCCTGCTATCTGAACTCATCAGTGCAAATTATTCGGTGTCTGTTCTTTTGTCAACATTTTCTTTCTGTCCCTCATATGATGCAGTAACATATGTTCAGAATCTGTTATGATGCCTATTTTTCTGAGTGGGGAGAGGAGGTTTTCTGCCTTGTTGTCCAAATCCAATCTGCCTGCGTGCGTCCATCAATAAGTGACTGCAAGAAAACATCAAAATTATGGTTTATGGTCAAAACTGTTCTTTACTGTTATTTAAAAATAAACCTAATGGTGTGAACCACACAGAGTTGTTTCAAGTGCTTACTTCAGAGAGGCAATATCTCTGATTAGGCCACATACAAGCTCCGTGGCATCTTCCAGATCACCGGAGGCTTCAGAGATGGGGAGATCCTCCAAACTGAGAAAGATATCAACCATGAAAATGGACAAAAACACTTTACTCTGTTATCACAATTAATATTGTGGACGTAGCGTCTGAAATTGAAACAACATCTAGAAACCTAAGCAGACCTCCGGTAAGATTCAAAGTCAGCGGTTGTCACACTCGTCTCACCTCAGAGGGATGTTGTTGAGCTGGGAATCTGTCACTGAGTGCACGGATGAAGGGCTGGAGGGATCCGGTTCAGCGGCAGGACTCCCATGAGGCTCATGAGCATCACTCAGTACACTTACACACTCCGTAAACGACTGAGGATACAATTCAGTATTAGTATATTAATGCTGACTTTAAAGGATATGTGAGAGTTTGGGATGCCACTGTAAATTCAAAATTAAAGTAAAAAAAATAAATAAATAAACCAAGTGGTTTTGGTATTTCAAAGGAATATTACACAAATTATATCCTGGCCTTTTTCTCACCCAAAGCTGTCTTAGGAGTCTTATGGACTACTGTTTTGTGCTTTTATGACTTTTCTAGCTCTTAAAAGCACTTCAGAGAACATTCTGCACTATATCTTCTTGAAATATGGTTTTTAGAGTGATTTGTGAAACCTGATCCTGGAGGTACAGCATCCTTCAGAGTTTGGCTCCAACGAATTTGCATGGACATTAATTAAGTGTCTGAAAAGCTTAATCAACTGATTCAGGTGTGTTGGTTAGGTTTGGAGCTAAACTCTGCAGGACAGTGGCCCTCCAGGAGCAGGTTTGGACTAGTGTTTGACAAGAATAACTCACTTGCACCTCTTCATTATCACCAGCCGATGGAGCTGCAGGTAAAGACAAACTCGACACGCTGTTGTTCTCCCAGTCTGCCTTGTTCTCAGCTGTGACAGTGGCGGCAACCTGACAAAAGCCTGAAGACTCACACTTATCTTCTGTCTCGTGGATTACAGGAGGTGCACCGATGTTCTCATCGGCTGTGATATCCATGAGCTCCACACACTGTTCACTGCTGTGGTTTCTAGTAGAGGCGTTCATGTCACATTCACACGGACTGCACTGCTTCATCTCGTCGCCTCCCATGACGAGTTCTTCTCCAAATTGGTTTGCAACCTCAGAAGCGGACGCAGAGGCTTCATCGTCTTCTTTGGGAACTTCAAGTGAACCGTCTATCACAACCTCTTCTTGAGCTGAAACACCAGTTGAGTCTTTGTAAACGTCAGCTAAATCCACAGGCACTTCAGTACCAATCTCAGTTGTGACCTCGCTGCTATCTTCCCTAATGTTGCTTTCAGTCGCATTTTGCTCCATGCATTCAGTTTCATTCTGCTCGAGAGGGTTTAGATCATCAGCATCATCTTGGGATGGGATTGCATAATCAGTTTCATGAGTAACGGGCTCCTTTGACATGCATTTGACCAGTATCTGAACTTCACTCCCAGACTGCTCCCGTTCCTCCTGCACTGGTTTATCCTCCGATGCGCAAGAGGTTGTGAAGGAGGGCACTGAAACCTCTAACTCAGTAACTCCCTCTTCTTCAACAGACATCTGGAGATCCTTTTTCAAACCATCACTCGTCATGACCGGCTTTTCGTTAGTGATTTCCCCCGCCTCGTTCTCCTGGCTTCCTTCAAACACATTCCCTCTAGTCGGCTGTCCCTTGAGCATCTTCTTCCTATCTCCAAGTCTGCACATTCCCATCCTCTTTCTTATTTTTCTCTTTACTAGAGGATCTGCAGAACTTGCATCTTCAGGCATCTGCATCTGGTCATATGAGGTCTCCGTTACGATCCCTGAAGAACCTAATTGCTCATCCATCTTGGGTTCGGTGGCTGTATACTCCTCATGTGACAACTCTCTCTCGGTTTGATGCTCATCGTAAGGTAATTCAGAGTCGCAGTCATCTGGGACCTTCTCAGATTGATGATTTGAATTTCTTGTGATTTCACAATCTTCATCATCTAGCTCTACAGTGGGCTTATCTAGATCAATAGCTTCTGTATTCAGAGGTCTAGAGAGTGTGTGCTTGTCAGTTTTGTTGAGTTCTGGGGTCTGTAGTGTGATCGCCGGAGTCTGTTCGGTCTCATGAGAGACCTCAGGTGGATTTGTGCCATTTCCAAGCTCATCGTTCTCATTATGGCTTGTTTTCTCTTCCAAGGAACAACAAGGCTGATGTTCATCCGGCTTGTCTGAGCAGAATGCATTGTGGGAGTCGTTGTTTTCTGACTCTGGTGTCAGAGTCTAGACATTAAGGTAAAGAGTTAAGTGAATCAACAAACAAAAACACAAATATGACAGTACAGTGGCATTAAAGCATATTGTAATTTTCTTTAAAATGTTATGTGATAGCATGTAATTGAGAGAGAAATCACCTGTTTGTCATCTTCAGACTGGTTTGTTTCTTCAGTGCTTTTCTGTCGTTTTGCTCTGGGCTGCGTCCTCTTAGGAGGTCTGAACTCTGCTAATAGATATTAAACTGCATCAGCATGTATACTGATGAAATAAATATGTAATCTAGCTCTAATCAAGCTTTTAGTATGAATTGACTGATAATTAGGTTTACATGAGTCCAAGGTACCTGTTGTCTTCGATTTTCTTTTGGCCATTGTCTTTAGTCCAGATTCAACTAAATTTATAAAATTTAAAATATGTTAATGACACACTTAACTCTTTTCATTTGCAAACTGTAGATGGTTTGTTTAAAATGGTTTTTATACAGTCTTTGGTTAAAATGTATACATATTTCTTCCTTTAACCCAATTTTGTAAAATAAATACTTATAACCAATTATAAATCACTCTATCATATTAAAACAAACCTTTGTAAAAGGCACATAATTAATTTGACAGAGGCTGTCAAGTCAAATAAACGCGCGAAAGATTTGTGACGCTATTCGTGATATCATATTTTAGTAAACCTATTTCTGCACATTTTCTCAGAGAAAACCAATTATGACAAGACAAACCATCATAAAGTGTAAAATATGGTTTAAAACTTCAATACATCGACAGGCTGGCGGTTGAACTACAGATCCTGCTGCGGGGCGTCGTTCCCGCGTGCCGTAAAGCGAGAACCTCTGTCGTTGCTATGGGAAACCTGACGAAAAGCAGGAAGTGCTGGAGCTACATTGACAGCAGTGTAGATTTGTGTTTATCTCTGTGTTTATGACACTCTAGTGCAAAAACTTCATGACAGATAGCTTGTTCTTCTCAACGGAACAAATATATAACACTTAACCCGCCGTCGGATGAACATTTGACCAAGGTATCGCGTTCAGATTTTTAGTAAACAGAGTCTGATGTGAGAATGAACCTCCTTGCTAGCAGAGACCTTGACTGAATTAGTTGTTACTTTATGATTTATATTGTAAATGAGCTGATATTTATTATATGGCTTCGTTGCGCTTTGCCTCCAACAGTTCTGGTGCAAAGTCAGCCAAAGATGTGCTTTGGATTAACCTGTTTAACTTGTAAACACTAACGCTAGCATGTTAAACACTGTGAAAACAATCGCTATCGAGCTGATAGTCAGTTAATGTAAGGTGACGCAGCTCTGGGAGAAATATTAAACTATTAAATATGTATATTAGGCCGTTGATTATGTCTATACATTGATTATGCAAACACAGACGTCATTATTCACGTAATGAGCTAGGAATGCGCTATGACGTCACTCAGTTTCTGGTGTGGTCGGTTGTGGTGTCACTGAAAGGCTGAAGCAGTGGCTGTTTGTAGTATTATAAATGTATTATTATTTTTCTCACTCCAGGTTTGAAGGACCTGTGGAGAAAATGAGTCGAAGCCGGAACCCTCCACAGAAGGGCCAGGGGGCCGCCAGGGCCAAACAGGTAATGACACTGTGGCCAGAATCACACGAAGAAGACATATTTGAAGTCAGCATGAAACGAGAAAGAAAAAAAAAATAGAAAAAACTATTTATTTTCTAAATGCATGTTATAAATTATATTGTGAACTATTCCCCTTTGTACGTTTATTTATTTATGTATTTATTTTGTCTTATTCTTTATATCATGTTTAATGATTTGTGGTGATGTAAGGACTTTTCCAAATATTTAGTGCATTTAAACTGCATTCACATATAGAGTGCCACACATATAGATTCTTAAAATGCTTTTGAATCTATAAATCAGTTTTGAGGGTTATTATTGCAAATTAAAACTAAAACCTATTAAAAATTGTCACTTGAAATAATATAAACATTAACCAAAATAAAATAAAAATAAAAGTATATATTTTTTATTCATTCTAGTTGCAAACGCCACATTTCTAACTGTCCTTTACTTTAAAGCGGTCATATGATGCCTTTTTAGAGATCATTATTTTGTGTAACAGAATATTTTGACATGCTTCTACACTATGTTAATGAAACCACACCTTCTTTGTTTGCATGAACATTTGGGTTGCATTATGCAAATATTTCTACATCGTGACGTAGACATGTGGGGGCGTGTTTGAATGAGCCACTTTAGGGGCGCGTGGCAGAGTCTTAACTTTGATAAAGGATATCTCTTTGGATTTGAGACTTTGGTCTTTGCAGCTTTACAGATCTTCTTCATGCACCAGGAGTTTGAAACACTCCAAAGAGAAAGGAAAAACTGAAATCACATCATATGACCCCTTAATCTGAATTACCATCATAAAGTGATAAAATAAAAATTGAAAGGAAAATTTTTAAAACATTTATATACATATTAAGGGGAATGTATGTGCATAAAATGCTCTTGAATTTGCAACAGTTCATATGTAATGTTCAAACAAACTATAAACATTTAGGCATATTTACATGTATACACAAAGAATGACACACAACAAAATGACAAAAACAATAATAATGTAATTCAAAATATTGATTAAAACTGAAATAATATCTCAGTGATACAATAATAACCGCATCTGTCCGTCCTCCCGTGTATCAGATGGGACTGCTGCTGGATTTGGCTCCTGACGGCGGTCTGGATGACTCCGGAGGAAATGATGAGGATCTGGAGGCGGAGCTTCTGGCACTGATGGGAGGAGGAGGGAGGAGCGGTCCAGCCGGCAAGAGACCCGGAGGAAAAGGTTGCCGTCTACCAACAGCAAGCCAAGCTTTGATCCCTCAGCATTTTTCCTAATCTCTCTGTCTGTTTTGTTCTCTTGTAGCTCCGGTGCCCATGGAGGACATCGAGCGGATGGCAGCGCTTTGTATGAAAGACCTGGACGAGGACGGAGATGACGATGGTGATTTGGAGAACGATGCTGATCTCTTGGTAGAACACAACCCTTCTTGTCTTTCTTTACATCACTACAGGCCACACATCAGATGAGATCCTTCTCTCAGGAACAGCTTTTGATTGACGTCGTTTTGTGTGTTTCAGGCCGAGTTGAATGATGTGCTGGAAGACGATGAGGAGCAAGTGGTCAGGAAACCTCCTCCGTCACCAGTGCCTCCTCAACGCTCCAGTGCAGCGCCCACATCCCAGAATGCACCTGCCAGCCTGGAGGCTCGTCTGCAAGAGCGCTTGGACATGTACCAAACCGCCATCACCAACGCCAAGGCCGCGGGGGAGACCAGCAAAGCACGGCGATACGACCGCGGACTGAAGGTGGGACATCTCCAAGACTAGAGCTCCACTCACATCGACTGTTTGATGGGAGATGATAATGTTTAGAGCAGGGGTCTTCAGCCCCTCTGTCCTGCAGAGTTTAGCTGCAAGCCTAACTAAACACACCAGAGACAGATGATTAAGCTCCTCGAGACTGCTTAAAATAACCTCTGCAGGAGCCGGGCTGAAGACCTCTGTCTTAGAGAGCAGGCTGGCTGATGTGAAGGTGATATACAACAATTACTGCTCTTTATATGACACATATCTCACTAAAACAATTAGAAATACATTATTTCAAAAACATATCAATTTGAAGAAAAAAAGAATCCATAAGATAAGTCATTTATACTGTATTTAATAGAGTATATTAGTCTGAGGATTTCCGTTTTCCTGTTTTTAGACTCTACAGTCCATGCTGACATCAGTTAAAAAGGGGAAGCCCATCAGTGAAGATGAGATTCCTCCTCCTGTGGCCACTGGGGGAAACCCCTCCGCTGCTCCGCAGGCCGAGCCAATCACAGAGCTAGAGAAACCAGCTCCAGCAAACACGCCACCGCAGACGGCCAACGTCAAGCCAGTCGCTCCGCCCAAACCTCAGCTGCTACAGCCTCCACCACAGAGAGTGACGGCCATGACACCCGATACACCCGCCATATCACCCCTCACACCCGGCCAGCCCAACACTCAGCACTCGGGTACACACACACACACACACTAACACTCTCACACTCTCTCACACACACACACACACAGCACTCGGGTACACACACACACTAACACTCTCACACCCACACACACACACACACACACACACTCACACTCTCACACTCTCTCTCTCTCACACACACACACACACACACACACTCACACTCTCACACTCTCTCTCTCTCACACACACACACACACACTCTCTCATTAACTGTCACTGTGAAGCTGTGGTGTGTTTGTGTGTGTCTCAGAGCTCAAAGCCGGTGTATTAAGCAGACAGAGAGAGTATAAGCTGGCAGCGTTAAAGGCCAAGCAAAGCGGGAACACTGAACAAGCCAAACAACTCTACCAAGTGTTCAAGGTGAGGGAGTTTCTCCAGATCGTGATCATCAGATCCAATCTGGGTCACTATCATTCCTTTGTTGCCCTATGCATTTTATGTTCAGTAAGATTCAAAAGATAAATTTGTTCAGCAAGAATGCATTTAAGTGATCAAAAGGGACAGTAAAGACCAGGGTCATTACAGATAAACTGGATATTATAAATGAACTAAAAAAATAAATTTGTTACTTTAAAAAAAGTTAAATTATTTTTAACTTTGTTTATCAAGTAAACCTGAAAAAAACACAGAAGTATGAAACGCCTCAACTGATTTCAACAATGATGATAATAAACATTTCTTTAGCATCCAATCAGCATTTGATAATGATTTCTGAAAGATCATGTGACACTGAAGACTGGAGGAATGATGCTGAAAATAAAGACCACAGCAACAAGTTACATTTTAATATATATTCACATAGAAACCAGAACAGACTTAATTGAAAGAAATCCATACTGAGCTCAAACGTCTGAACAGAAGTGTAGGTTTGTAGATTTATCTGGCTACACAGCACTAGATCATCTGAACGTCCCCTCACTCTCCGTCTCGCTCTTCTTCTCAGAGACTGGACTCGGTGGTGGAGAGTGTTGACCGAGGGGAGTTCGTGGACCTCAGCTCACTGCCGCCCCCTCCTGGTACAGCTCTACCTCACAGCTCTCCTCTGCGCTCACTTCAGTCTGGTTCTGATGAAAGTGTGTGTCTTTCAGGAGATGTTGAAGTGCCACGCTCTGACCCTCCTCAGCAGTCCTCCAAACCAGCCGCCCCTCCTGCTGCACCCGCTGCTGCCCCAGACACATGTGAGAGCGCGCGCGCGTGTGTGTGTGTGTGTGAGACGTCCCACTCACACACATCAGTTACGTGTGTGTGTGTGTGTTTCAGCTGTCTCTGCTCCCCGGAGCGTCGCCGAGGCCTTACAGCAGCGCATGGACAAATACAGAGAAGCTGCAGAGAGCGCCAAGAGCAAAGGAGACGAGCGCAAGGCACGCATGCACCAGCGCATTATCAAGGTAACACACGTGAAGACGCGCTTCAGAAGAGCAGGTGCTGTTTCATTAACCTCTCCTGTGTGTGTGTGTGTGTGTGTGTGTGTGTGTGTGTGTGTGTTCTTGACCTCAGCAATATCAAGACGCCATTAAAGCTCATAAAGCGGGACGGCCGGTGAATTTGGCAGAACTTCCTGTTCCTCCAGGTAACGCTGGTTTACTTGTTCCTAGCGAGAGCCAAACTTCTGACAAATGTCTTCACAAATATAGAAAAACCTCCTTAATGAGCCTCACCAGTGGAAAATGTTAACATATAGATGTGTTAAACCATATAATGTGTTAGATAAAATCTCTATATAAAACTGCAGGTGTTTGTAAATGTTAGAGAAGATGAGCGTCTCTAATGCTCACCAAGACTGTGTTCATTTGTTAAAATAAAAAACACTGAAACCTAACAGCAGTCTGCATTTATAACTATCTAATTTAATTAATATGTAAAACAGAGACAGTGTAGTTATGGTTGTGGTTTCTGCACAGAATTAAATAGTCTCACTTTTTCTCTTGCAATCTAGAGTTTACTTCTCATTATTCTGTGTAGTTTTTTCCTTGTTTTGGATTAAAAATAAAAAAAGGCTAATTGTGATTTTAGTTTCTCCCCATTCAGAATTAGTTCTTAGAGTCTCATAGTAGTTAGCTTGTGCGCCTCAGTTTTGACTGTGTTAATGTTTCGTGTAGGTTGTCCTCCGCTGCAGGGCACTGAGGGCGGCGAGCAGAACTTTATGGGCGTCCTGGAGACCGCTATGAAGCTGGCCAATCAGGACGCAGATGCAGACGCAGACGCAGATGAGGAACCGCAGAAGGTAGAGTCAGAGTTCAGCAGCGCCTCTAGAATCTGTGCGTGGGTCTGGTTCTTCATCTCTGTGTCTGTGTAGCCATCAGCTCAGCCTGCCGTTCAGAAATCCAGAGCTCCCGCTCCTCCGAAAGCCTCGTCCGCTGCAGGGACGCCCACCGGCTCCACTAACACCCCCAAACTAGGAGGGAAAGGTAGGTGTGCTGATATAGGGGCATTAACGTGTCGGCACCGCTGTGTGACGTCGTCTGTGTGGTTGTGCAGCCCAGCAGCAGCTGGATTTCCTGACCATACGCCGACAGCAGTTCGTGAAGGCCGCGCTGCGCTCTAAAGAGATGAAGGACATGCAGGGAGCCGCTCAGCACCTGAGGAACGCTAAAGGACTCGAGCCCATGATCACTGCCGCCAAGGCCGGACTTCCTGTGGACATCAGCAAGGTTTGTGAATCACTGAGGCACAGTAAATGAATCAGAATTGGTTCTGGAGGGTCAACACCATTGACTGAATGAGACCAGTTGAAAGTATAACTCTTCAAAGTGATCAGATGTGTGTGTGAAGTGTGTGTTTTATGTCTGGTCTTCCAGGTGCCGGCCGCTCCGGTCAGTGAGGATGACTACAGACTGTCTCATTCCCGCTCGTCCGCTCTGTCTCCGCGCTCACTCGAGCAGTACACTCAGCTGATGGCACAGCTCAAACAGCAGCACGAGGTTATTACACAGATCTGATCCAAACACATGCTTTATTTACAGTCTACGTGACTTTCTAACGCTTGCTTCCAGAAATGCCTGGCGTACTCGCAGCAGTTCACTCATATGGGGAACGTAGCAGAAACCGCCAGGTGGGTTTTCATTTACTCTATATAGAAAACATGGTCAGGTAAGAAGAATCTCCAGGTGAGTGATAAGTGCTGTTAAACTGCTGTTTAAAAGTTTTTTTTTTTAAAGTATTCTTTTAAAAGTTTTTTTTTTTTTAGCAAATATGCATTAAATTGATCAAAAGTGCCAGTTATTATTTCTTTTTCTAATAAATGCTGTTCTTTTGAACTTTCTATTCTTCAAAGAATCCTTAAAGGAAATGTATAAAAGTATTTTCAACTGATAATAATCAGAAATCTTTCATGAACAGCAGATCAGCATATTAGATTGATTCCTGAAGGATCTTGTGACACAGAAGAATATTTGGCTTTTATCACAGAAATAAACTAAATTTGACAATATATTCATATTTGATCATATTGACCTAAACAAGCACTAAAATGCCATTTAAAAAAAAAAAAATCTTATTTTTTTATAAATTGTATTTTATAGTACTGAATTTTCTTTTCTGTTTTATGTATTAATGGTGTAAAAAATATTAATTAAAATATATAATATTAGAATCTAAGCTCTAACCATAAATACTAACATTTATGAAATCTAGCCTTAAAGTGTATTTGTTTGTGAGTTGTTAGATTTTGCCTACATTGTAAAGTTTATATGTCGTCACATGGATATTAAAACCTGAAATGAACATTTGAGGGAGCACCAAACAGTCCTCATGAGGACAACTGAATCATAAACAGTAAATAGTAAATAAAAAAATAAAAAATGCTGAGGGTTTAGTTTAAAGATTGCTGCGGAGCAAAGGTCTAAATGGAAAAAGCCCCCACGATAGAAAATATGTATGTATGTTTGTGTTTGTGTGTGTGTAGGTTTGAGAAGCTGGCTGAGGAATGCATGAGTAATATTGAAGTGCTGAAGAAAGCTCACGCTAAAGGAAGATCAGTTCCTAAATACCACACAGAGGAGCGCACCTTCAACTCTGTCAAGTGAGACAACACACACACACACAGTCTGTCAGTGCAGTCGTCCTGCGGATTCACTGATGTCTTCATCTCTGTGTTTAGGATCTTTCCTAACCTGACGTCCAGTGAGATGGTGCTGACCATCGTGAAAGGAATCAACCTGCCCACTCCTCCAGGTGTGTGTGTGCGTGTGTGTGTGCGTGTGTGTGTGTATGTGTTTCACAATGCTGTAAACAGATGGTCACTGAAATACACTACCATTAAAAAGTTAGAAATGTATTTATTTCTTTAAAAAAAGTTTCCAGATTCCAACCTTTTGAACATCCGTGTCTATACTGTATATAATACAAAACAATGAGATTCTGTCACAGAATGCAGTAAATGTTATTTTCTTTGTTTTCTCCAGGAGTCTCAGCCAACGATCTGGACGCGAGTGTGCGCTTTGAGTTCCCGTTCCCCAGCGCCGTACGCAACACTCTCACACTCTTCTACACACACACACACACACACACACACTACTTGCATCTAACAGTGTGTTTGTTCCTTAGGAAGAAGCTCAGAGAGACAAAACCAGTACTGTGAGGAACACCAACTGCCCAGGTACACACACACACACACACACACACACATGATCTGTGGTGGCAGTAGCTGACAGTCTCTGTGTGTTTCAGAGTTTAAGGAGCAGTTCAAGCTGAACATCAAGCGAGATCACAGGGGCTTTAAGAGAGTGGTTCAGGCCAAAGGCATCAAGTTTGAGATCGTACACAAAGGGTGAGACTCTTAATCATCACTGACAGTGAGTCTGACAATAACACGCCCAGATCACATTCACCCCAGAAGAAATTACCTTACTAATGTGTTTAATAATGAAAATGAAGAAAAAAATCTTTAAAAACAGGCAATTGTGTCTTTAAATCTCACAATTTAGAATTTTGTGATGTATTCTGATCTCACAGTTCTGATGTTTTTTCCCCAAAATTCTGAGTTTCATAAGCAGTGTGTCTAATAATCGTGTGTGTGTGTGTGTGTGTGTGTGTGTGTGTGCGTCCGCAGCGGTCTCTTCAAGACAGATAAAGTGGTGGGAAGTGCTCAGCTGAAGCTAGAGGCTCTTGAGAACCAGTGTGAGATCAGAGAGATCATTGATGTGAGCGGTTCACTCAAACTCACACACACGTGTCACATGCAGACGAGCGCTGGTGTCCCATGAGGCTGTGCTGCCGTTGCAGGTGTTGGACGGACGCAAGGCGACGGGAGGGAAGCTGGAGGTGCGAGTGAAGATCCGCGAGCCGCTGTCTGGAGTTCAGCTGCAGCCGGTGACGGAGAAGTGGCTCGTCATCGACCCGCTCACACCCTCACCAGAGAAGGACAGAGAGCGAGAGAAGGACAGAGAGAGGGAGAAGGACAGGGAGAGGGAGACAAGCAGGGAAAAGGATCGGGTATGAGATGAAAAAAAGTGTCGTTTACATTACACACAGGATCTTGCAGACAAGAAGAGTTGGACAGAATCCACATAAAGCGTTTTATTTCCAGCAGGCTCCTTTGGATCCGAGAGCCAAACCTAGGAACGATCACGACAGGAACTCTAAACCAAGGTAACACGCTAGCTGATCGTTCAGCACTGGTGTCCTGTGTTTAACACCTGTCTCTGGTTGTTTCAGCTCGTCTCCTCCGCAGTATAAGATGCACAGCTTCGGTCTGCTTCACCACGACAAAGAGAGGCTGGAGTGGAAGGTGTGTGTCAGTGACCGGATCGAGCTGTTGACTGGATCTAGAGTGTGTCAGGAGTCATTGTGTGTGTCTCTTTAGATCAACGAGTGTAAGAAGAACAGACGAGACCCGTCAGAGCTGATCAAGCAGCACATGGACGTCTGTCAGAGACTGCAGTGGCAGAAATCATACCTGGAGAAACATCCGGCAGCACTCACAGGTACCACAGGACATTAGAAACTCTGAACTACACTGCACTACAGTTCACTTCAAAAGAGTCCGGACAGGGGTTCATCTCTTTCTAGACAACAGAGAATCCTGACTGAAATGTTTATTGAGCAGCAAATCAGTTCTGAAGATCATGTGACACTGAAGACTAGAGGAATGATGCTGAAAATACAGCTGCGCATCACATGAATGAATTAACTTTTAATATATTTTATGATAGGAAAGTCATTTTAAATTGAATCAAACTGTTTCAAATGAATGCAGACTTGGTGAACAGAAGAGACTTCCAAACACTTGTTTTAAGAGAAAACCACCCAAAACCCTAACCATAAACTGCACTAAAATAAGAGGTTTATTATGAATGAGAGCATAAAATGCTGCATGTGGACTGATTGATGATTCAAATGAACCTTCTTCATAAACTGATTCACTTTCCAGTGCTACATCTTAAGAGTACATCGGGTCATCAGTAATGCACTGTATCTCTGTCTGTTTCTCAGAATATGAAAATGTGCTGCGGAAGTTTGTTCACGGTCTGTCAGATTCAGTTAAAACGTTTTCCAGCCAAGGCAACAGGGTGAGCTAACCACACACACACACACACACACACAGCACTGATGAGCTGTGAGGTGTCTGGTTTTATCTTGAGATTACTGAAGTACACTTCATGTTGACATGAAACACTCGTGCAGTTGCTCAGATGTTTCATCAGAAGCTGGATGTCACTTTTATCAAGTCGTTTCAACATTTTGAATTCAGTCGTTTAGATTCAAGCTAAAACGCTGTTCTGGTTTCTCAGGATGCAGCAAAAGATGCCCTCGGCCGACTGAAGATCGTGGAGAACGAGGTGAATATGAAAGCCTTCTGTCTCTGCTTCAGGCGCTTCATCATGTGAACTCACTGTGGTCTTCTTCACTGTCTCTCTCTCACAGCTGGAGTCAGTCAGGAAAAAACGGGCCATCAGAGAGTGACACGACTGTCTGCTTCTGAAATCATGAGAATAGAAATGAATCCTGACGGATATAAAAGAGCTGCAGAGGGAAGCACACACACACACACACACACACACATATGCAATTAAGCACCTTTGACATTGCTGCTCTTCATTACTCTGCGGTCCAGACCATCAAAACTTTCCTCAGTTTGACGTCTGAATGTTTCGAGGGAGATCAAACTGATCTCAGCTCATGCAAAAATAATCACCAGTCAAACACTAAAGCAGAAATCTCACAAAACACATCATTGGGGAGATTTCCCCAAGCAATGTTGTGTGTGTGTGTGTGTGTGTGTGTGTGTGTGTGTGTGTGTGTGTGTGTGTGTGTATCACATAAATGAAATAAGGGTTATCAAAGAACAGGATAACACACGGTCATTCATTCCCTCTGACAGTTGTATGTACCTAACACTACAAAAGAGAAATAGTTATTTTATTTGAATCCAGTTTTGTGTCTGTCTTCTGTCTGATATGGCTCTTCCTAACCTCTCTTTCACATATAAACGCTGTTAATCTGCCGTCTTTACAGTAGTCTGTGTCCTCCAGTATTCCCAGATTAGGATAATGCCACTGCACTGCTGTGATATGGGAATAATCTCAGCACTCCAGGGAAGATGTTCAAGTGTGTGTTAGAAGGAGCAGATGCTGATAATATCCCACAATCCTGGATTATCCGCACCCCGCTGCTTCGGGGGAGGAGATGAAATGGGGCTGTTTCGGGTGTGTTTCGGGTGTGTGTGTTCTGGGTCTGTTTGGTTTGATAAGGTGGAATGAGAGGTTTTGTATCCGGGTGATTCTGGTCATTCATATGCTGAGATCAGCATGTTTCTAGGAAAGCTGTCGCCTCTTCTTCTGTTTCTTCTTGTCTGTTTCAGAGAGTATCTGCTTTAACCCCTGACTGACACAGTCCAAACCTCTTGTTGTTTGTGTAGAGAAGATCTCAGCATGTGCAACAGTCAGCCATTATATCAACCGTTTGGTTGCGGGGGTTTTTTTCTTTTATTCGGCACACGATCACCTCTTAGGATGCTGTCTGAACCGTTAGCCTTCATCATCCTCGTTCACTCCAGCATGTACAGATCAGGTTCATTAGGGTCTCTGAAGGCAATCACTGCTAATGTATTAATGTATGTACTGATTTCCTGACGATGGGTCTATTATTTAAAGCTGCATTAATTTGTTAATGTGTCTATGGTGAAGGATATGATAATGCCTAATGTAATCATTAAAAATTAAAGATGACATAAAAATTTAGATTCTGTCATCATTCTCTCATACTTGTGTTGTTTTTATGCTTAAGTAATACAAAAGGAGATGTTTAGCAGAATGTCCTGGCTGAAAGCGAATGTGGACTGGGACTTTCATGCTCAAGAAACAACAAAAACACCTTTATGGTAGGTTATAAATGTTAACAGTACAACTTAACAAGCCATATTCAAAAGTTCACTAATTTAAGTAAGCTCTTTGAAGCTTTAAAAAATCTTATGGACTAAGTTCACACAGAATGCGTTCGTTTCTGAGTGGCCTCTTAAAAATATTGTCCTGTTTATTATAAGCACACACTTAAAGGGATAGTTCCCCCAAAATAAACTTTTCTTGTCATTATTTACTCATCCTCATGTCTTTTCAAACCCGCAAAGCCTTTATTCATCTTCTGAACACAAATGAAGATTTTTCTATGAAATCCGAGAGCTTTCTGACCCTGCACAGACACATAGGCCCAGAATCGTAAACAGTCCATGTGACATCAGTGGATCAACTGTAATATTATGAATCTACAAAATACTTTGTGTGCGGAAAGACAACTAAAAATAATGACTTTATAAAACAATTCTTCTCTAAATCATGTCATCTTAAAATTGTGGTTGAACCACTGATGTCACATGGACTGTTTACGTTTCTTAGCCTATGTGCCGCTATCTGTGCAGGGTCAGAAAGCATAAAAAATATCTTAAATTGTTAAAGGTCTTCTAAGTTTGGAACAACCAAGGGTGAGTAATTAATGACAGAATTTTAATTTTTGGTTGTCATCATTGTCAGACCTAGCATGGATGTTGTTTGTGTGTGTGTGTGTGTGTGTTTAAAAACATTAGACCGTTTGCGAATATTTAAATGAGGAAATGGCAGAATTCTCATTTTGGGAAGAAAGATTCCATCGGACGAAAGACCGTGATGACGTCGTGGCTTATTAACATATGAAAAATAGCCTCAGCGGTGTGCGTTTTAATCGATTCCTCCACAGAAACATGATCTTGCGTGTCCTCATCTGCTCTTCGTTGGATCCCTCCATTCACTCTCTGAGAATAGTCTGAATCGCTTTATTGTTGCTTCGCCGTAGTTATATGAATAATAAAAGGCTTCATCTGAATGTCAAACGCGCCTCCGCGGGATGATTGACAGAGTGGGCGTGGTCAGTGGGCGGGGCTTTCTGCCAGAGCGAAGCGAACACGCTGCTCCGTTGATCGGTGCGCCGTTCCCCCTCGATCCGTGCAGACGCCCACACCTTGTGATTCGCGATTCATGATTCACGAATCGCAGCGCGTTTAACGCACCCCGACTCCACCGGACGCGAAGCGGACCTACGGAACCCAGCGCTCCACCGGTATACGTTCAGCCGCATCTCATACGGGTCATGACGCTAGAGGCGATCCGGTACCGGCTCGGTTCTCTGCAGATCCTCAACCAGCTGCTGCTGCCGCACGAGACCGTGTACGACGAGATCCGCTCGGTGCGGGACGGATATGAGGCCATCAAGAGCATGAAGGTAGGCTACGACAGGCCCGGTCGACGGATCCTCTGCCCGGTTTCGCTCGCGCACGTCCGAACATCTCAAAGCCGGTTGAGGCTCTTTGTGTGGAATCAGAGCACGGGCTTGCGCTTTTTGTTCGTGCACGCGTGTGCATGTGTGATTTGCATAACATGCGATTGACAACACTGCGCTGTTCCTGTGTGTGTTTATATTATATATATATATATATAACCCCAAATTTTTCTCAGGCATGAAAGTAGTATAATGTGTCTTTAGTAACCCCTTGAAATAATCAGTAATGTGTGTTTTATGGTTGACCGGTGGGATAATGTGTACACTGAAATTCAATTATTTCTGCAGTCATCAGAATTCTTATGCATCTCAGCCAGCTATTAGCCCATCTGAAACTGTTTCATCACTATGCTTCGTATTATACAATAAAACCCCTTATACAACACTGAATAGGTATATTAGGATAAAACACAGAAATGTGAGCCTGGACCACAAAACCATAAATGAGCTCTCCATCGATGTGTGGTTTGTTAGGACAATATTTGGATGAGATACAACTATTGGAAAATCTGTCTAAAAATATATAAATAATGAGAAAATCACATTTGAAGTTGTCCAAATGAAGTTCTTTTGCTATGCATATTACTAATCAAAAATGAAGTTTTGATATGGTAAGAGATGTACAAAATATCTTCATGGAACACAATCTTTTTGACAAAAGAAAAATCGATCATTTTGACCCGTATAATGTATTTTTGGCTATTGCTACAAAATATACCTGTGTTTAGACTGGTTTATGCTCCAGAGTCACTTATAGTTATTATGCCACTATTATCACTATTGTGACCATCAACATGTTTGCTCACTCTGTGTCCACTCTCAACAAAACTGAATAATTCATATATTAATACCAGACACCTTAAAGATAATGCATACCAAAAATCTTTGTTGACATACTTCTCTAGCCTTTAATTTTTGATGATCTCATGATGCAAACAGGAAGTAAACTGCTCTGGTCATGTGACACTTTGCAGTAAACACATGATTTAATTAACCTCTTAAGACCAGATAAAAATTTAGTTTTCTCCATGTCTTTACGTTGTTTGGAGCATTAAAATTAATGTAAATAAATAAAAGATATTGTGTCCGTAAGTTATGCTGTCCTTGGCACTGATTCTTTAAAATAGACAAATAAAAAGACATGAATGACATGCATAGACAAAAACAATTAATTTTTTTAAATCACCAATCTATTTTTAGGTTTTCAAGATTTATTTAGATTTTTTTTTTACCAAATTTTGTATAAAAATGATTCTCAACTATGTTATAACAGAATGATTCAATACACAATTTTTCTTTCTACAAAATGTGTGTAAAATGGCCATAAACAGGTTTTCTCATTAAATACAATGTAGACTAAATCTAAT
Organism: Carassius gibelio; assembly: GCF_023724105.1. Lineage (NCBI taxonomy): Eukaryota > Metazoa > Chordata > Actinopteri > Cypriniformes > Cyprinidae > Carassius > Carassius gibelio. The sequence continues at coordinate 32,124,021 of NC_068396.1, read as the reverse complement.
TTGCATATTAATGTGTTTTTGGGGCACCATTTAATGAAAAAGAGAAGTGTAATAATGGAAAAATTAATTAATAAGATTTTCATAATAATATATAATATTTAATAGAATACTGAAATATAATTTCTTTCCATGTTCTTTCCATGTCTCTCAAATTGTGTAATAAACATGCTTTTAGTCCCGGTGTCCTCATGTAAGGACATGAAATCAACCTCTGTTTCATAATACAAAAACATATTTAGTATTTTTATAACACAGTTTAAAAATGAGACAAATTTATATGATAATAACAAAATATTATTATTTCCATAAGAGTGTCACTAAATTAATTTCAGACATGTTTGATGAGCGATGAGAGCGAGTGTTCACGGTGAAACATCCAATCATTTGGTGTCTCTGAAAGCCCTGAATGTGCTCTGTACAGGACATCCAGACGTAAGAGCCTTTACTTGTTAAAACAGCAGTCAGTAATATTTGTAGAGCTTTATCAGTGAAAAGCTTCTTTACAGTCTCTTTTGTGAGTGAGCGGTGGAAATAAATGAGTTAACTGTGCAGAGCCGCTTGGGAAAACAAGTGACTTCCCAAGTTAAAGATTTGGCAGTGTTAGTTCATGCTTGTAAAAAATTAAAAGAAATGTCCTGAAAGAAGTCAATCATACATTAACGGTTTAATGTGCTAATTTGTTTTCTTGTTTGCCACTGATGTGTTTTTATGAAGGGACATCAACGTCTGAAGTTTTTAAACATCTGCTGTGTTCAAACATGTGACAGACGTCTGTAAGATGTCAGTTTTACACTCATTCTAGTTTCTAGTTTTCTAAACCGATGTAGGCTACGTGTGCTTGGGAACACGTGGTGACATCAGAAAGGTGTTTCACAAACCTCCAGGTTTCTCTCTCCAGCTGTTCCACTCTTGATTAACGTAGTGCATAATTAATGTGTTGGGGTGATGGTTTTCCGGCAGCCATGTCTGCGCCTCATTAATAGTCCTTACTGCATATATCTGGCATGAATTATTGATCAGTGGGGGATTCGGGGGCTCTGGTCCTGTGCCAGCCGCTGTCACTGTCATCAGGGCTTTACTAATGGACGGGAAATGAAGATCACGAGCCAGCGCTTGAGCTACGGTCAGTCCCACACCAGACTCTCTTTACTCCACAAGAGCCATCACCAGCGGCCCATATAATATAGAGATCATACTTCAACACCAGAAATACCAGATCCTGCCAGAAAATATCTGATTTGACTTGTTACAGATTTACAGTTCGTCAACAAAACTGTCTGATAGCCAAAACTGTATTAACAGTCTTCTATCAGCCAAGACATTGACTGAGTAAAGCCAAAGAAGAGCAGAAGCAGGAGATGAAGTGATAAAAAAAGAGCGTTTTATTGAATAATCTTAGTTGTGTATGTTTCAGTGAAGCACAAATCTGGAAAATGACTGCTTCACAATAATGTCCCATAACCTGAAAAACACTGAAAGTAAAACCTCTTACTATAATGAAGACAAACATCCAACCACTCATCATAAGAGTAAACAACAATGGGAACAAATATTTAAAAAAAATAATCATATAATATAAATGACTAATCAAGGAAATGAGTATATTAATGGCTTTAAAATGATAATTGATAAATAATTACATGATTAAATGCAATAACAAAATGATTATGAATGAAGAATAGATGAATATAAAAGAAAGAAGACGTAATGAATTTCAGATGTTCCAGTTTAGAATGATGATGTCATACGATTATTAAAGGGGTAGTTAATCTAAATATAAATATTCCTGTATGAGTCTCTTTATTCTGTTGAACACAGAAGATTTCTTGAAGAATGTTGGTAACTGAAGAGTTGCCGGTAGCCATTGACCTCCATGCTTTTTTTTTCATTCTATGTAAACTATTCGCCCAGTAACATTCCTCAGAACATCTTCTTTTGTGCTCAGGAGATGATGAAACTCAACAACTTGAGGGCGAATAAGTGATGACAAAGTCTTTTTTTCTTGTGAACTGTTCCTTTAAGTCATTATGACATCACAGTTCTTTAATTAGCTCTTTGAACTGAATGCCCATTTCAGAATGATGTCATGATCGCTCATTGTAATCGTTCCGGCAGAATTCCAAGTTCTGAAGAACTGATGACTTCATACTTGCCATAATTTCTTTTTGTAAGTGATTGAATAATCTGTGAACTGTGGATGGATGACTCTTAAATGGAAAGGTCGTTTTCCTTTAATAGGTTCACTAAATGCAATGAGTCCCAGTGGATTTCCTGGTTATGTTTAACATTATGAATGTAAAATGGGTTTGCAAACAGCATTTTAGCTTCGGCACACAATTTTTATCTCAGATTGTTTTTTCCCATCAGTATAAATGAATGTCTGTGGTTTTTCACTCCAGTGAGCTGATGTTAGAGCTGACGGGAAGTGTTCTCATTGGGAAAGCCCATTGAAATGGATGATTTGTGAGTGTATCAAGCTCCTGGTGATGAGAAGCTCTGGCGGTCCTGTGACCCTGTGACCCTTCACCCCACAGGTGCGCGGCGCTCCCGCCATCGCCATCGTGGGCTGCCTGAGCCTGGCGGTGGAGCTGCGGGGGGGCGCGGGGGGCGAGGACCTCGTGTCCTTCATCAGGGACTCTCTGTGCCACCTGACGTCCGCTCGACCCACGGCGGTCAACATGGGCCGAGCCGCCCGCGAGCTCATGGAGTTCACCGAGAACGAGAGCATGGAGAAGAACACGGAGCAGCTCCGAGACAGGTGACGGCCCGCCAGGGTTTACCTGGGACCTGAAGAGTTGGGGATGTGGGAATTGTTTTTCCATTGTATTAGTTTTAGTATAACATTATAATACCATTTATATTTTTACTTTTTTATATTTAAAAAAAGAAACCAATTCGATGTATATTTGAAATTTGAGGCTTAATACTATAGAAAAGCACTAAATGTTTTTAAGATCTTTAAAATATTTTAAATTATCTACACACCTTTCTAGTTTGTACAGTATCTTTTTAAAGAGCCTTGAAGGAAGAATGCTTTACTGTGTATAAATGTTTAGCAGATATTCACTGTGTGAGAGAAGTTTAAATCATGAAACGCAATTATATTTAACGACACTTAATTTTCATCTAAAATGTAAGTAATTGATCACAACAGCCTAAATATGAAGTGCTGCATTAATTACTCCTCTTTGTCCTCCTCTAACGTGTCTGTCTCTTGGCCACGCCCCTCTGCAGCGTGATTGGCTGGATCGAGGAGATGTTGGAGCGAGACGTGAACGACAACAAAAAAATCGGCAACTACGGCGCGCAGCACATCCTGTCAGGCGTCCCGCGAGACTCGATCACCATCCTCACGCACTGTAACACGGGCAGCCTGGCCACCGCGGGATACGGCACGGCTCTCGGTCAGTCCACGCTCTACAGAAATCAGAGGATAAGTCCATACCACAATAAAACCTTTCCTGATAATTGACCCAATGCCAAGTCGTGTTCATGTCTTACTCTCTTCAATTGCAAAGAAATTATGTTCCAGGAATTTTCTCCATATAGTGGACTTCAATCGTGGCATTTTTTAAAAGGATATCAGCCGAGGAATAAGAGCCTTATCTAGTTAAACGATCTGTCGTTCTCTGAAAAAGATTCATATTTATTTACATTTTAACCACAAATGCTCGGCTTGCTCCAGCCACCATTGAAGTCCACTATATGGAGAAACATCCTGTAGTGTTTTACACCGAAACCTTTGACTGTAGAGCGACTCTGATAAGACTGTAACTGATCTGTGCAGGAGTGGTGCGGTCGCTGCACACGCTGGGCCGCTTGAAGCGTCTGTACTGCACAGAGACTCGACCCTATAACCAGGGCGCCCGGCTGACGGCGTACGAGGCCGTGGCGGAGGGGTTCCCGGCCACCCTCATCACAGACAGCATGGCAGCGCTCGCCATGAGGGAGAAGGGCATCACAGGTGACGCATGTGGAGTGTCTGCTCGAGTGTTGTGACTGTGTCAGGTGTGTGAGATGTTAATGTTGTTCTGCACACACAGCTGTGGTCGTCGGAGCGGACAGGGTCGTGGCCAACGGCGACACGGCCAACAAAGTGGGCACGTATCAGCTGGCCATCGCTGCCAAGCATCATGGGATACCGTTTTACGTGGCGGCGCCCAGCACGTCCTGCGACCTGAGTCTGGAGAGCGGACGAGACATCGTGATCGAGGAGCGTCCAGCTCACGAGCTCACCAGCATCAACGGACTTCCTGTGGCCGCTCCTGGTGAGTCAAGAGGACACCGCAAATACACTTCACACTAAACTAACATCCAAAGCACTTTAGGATTCAAATCAGAACTTCTGAAATACATTCATATTAGATGAAAAACATCCAAAAACAACGTGCAACATTTCTCTTTTTTTTGTCTTTCTTTTTTTTGAAGCACTAAAATTACTGTTAAATAAAAGCTAAATTAAAACTGAAATAATATATTATATAATATATAATTAAACCTTATATAAAAAAAAGTATTAAAATCAAATAAATAAGAAAAGAAAACTACAAATATAAAAATAACAATAATTTAACATTATTACAAAGTATAATATTATATAACTAAAACTAAAACAACACAATTTTACTACTACAATAAACACTTCCAAGGATGAAGAAATAAATGAGTTTGTCTTAGTTTGCGAAGATTATGCATAGAAAGTATTATAACTTAATTTTATAACTTAAAAACTAAAACAAAAATGTATTCATATATTCCACTTTTTACCTGCATTTAAAGTCACACAAACAAAAACAAATCTGATTGGTCATTTAACACGTCAGTCAGAGAGACTAAAAAATACAGAGATAAAACATTCAAATAAATTAATTCTCATGGGATTTTTTGTGAAATTCAGCATGTTTCTGTGAAATATATATTTTGAATAATCATACATGTGTTCAGAGGTTTAGGGTTGGTACGATTCTTTGACATTTATGATGGTTTCTATATCAAATAAATGCTGTTCTTTTGAACTTTCTAGTCATCGAAGAATACAGAGAATAAAAATATATCACTGTTCCCACAAACATGAAGCAGCACAACTTTATTCAACTTGGATAATAATAATAAATGTTTCTTGAGCAGTAAATAAGTGAAGATCATGTGACACTGAAGACTGGAGGAATGATGCATAAAATACAGCTTTGATCACAGGAATAAATTACATTTGACACTATAATAACATACAAAACACTTATTTAAAATGTGTATATTTATTAAATTAAATTTTAACATATATTCACATAGCAAACATTGGATCCAACTTATAATAATATTTCACAATATTAGTTTTGACTGCATTTTTCATTAAATAAAAGCAGCGTTGGTGAGCAGAAGAGAAGATGTCATCAGTGCTGAACTTCTGAATGATGGAGAAAGTTTATTAAATGTGCTGCTGCTATCGTGATCATGTACAGTAAATGGCTATTTGTGTTTATTTTAATAATGTTCGAAGCAGCAGGGATTGTGTTGTTGTTGTTGAAGAAGGGATGAGAAAAGCAGAAAAAGATGATTAGTGTGAGCGCAGGGTTTAAGTGAGATCTGAAACAGAGCACAGCTGCGTTTAATTAAACGCTTCTGATGTGAGGGAGGAACGATCCTCCGCACGTGTGAAGAGAGAGAGAGAGACAGAATCAGCAGATTAATTAAAGCTGCAGTGTTTAATATCTGCTGGGGTCTCGAGGGGGGAGACAGATTACTGCACTGCTCTCATGAAGACCAGACCGGGAGATTGAGACGGGAACGCTGCTCCCAGATCAACACCCCATTCAGTTCATCTCAGCAAATCAGCTTCTCTGACTGGAACTGTTATACGTCTGCTATATCTGAAGAGCAGCATGAATTATATCAGCTTGATTGATGACTGTCTGTAGAGTTAAGTAGTAGTGTTAATGTTTGTTCATGGCAAATGATTTACAGAAATGTAGCATTGCATCACTTGCATGCTCCTCTTGGCTGTTTTTAGTGGAAGAAGAAACATCCTGTTTTCGTGCATGTCTCTTTAAATGCAAATGAGCATTTTCCAAAGCTGGACTGTGTCTTTAAAGCTCATTTCTCTGATAATCTTGGTTTGGATCATCATGTCTACCACACTGAAATAATGTGTTTCAAATCACATTCATTTAAACATCTGGCATATGGTTTCATGAGTGAAGCGAACGCACAGAAAGCGGCTGTCACACAGCGTGTGTGTACTACATGCTCAAAGCGGGGGCTCTGCTAAAGCGGCTGTGTCTGTCATGGGCAGAGCTTGTAAAATGTGATGTCATATTTTACGGATTTTGAGAACAGCTTGTTCTAAAATGAAAGTGAAAGTGAAAGTCGTGAAATTGCCAAGTATGGTAACCCATACCCAGAGTTGGTGCTCTGCATTTAACCCATCGAAGTGCACACACACAGCAGTGAGAAGTGAACACACTGTGAAAACACACCCAGAGCAGTGGGCAGCTATAGATCCAGTCCCCAGGGAGCAACTCAGGGTTCAGTGCCTTGCTCAAGGGCACTTCAGTCACAGGTATTGAGGGAGGAAGAGAAAACTGTTCATACACTCCCTCCTACTTACAACTCCTGCCAGCACTGAGACTCAAACCAGCGACCTTCTGGTAACTAGTCCAAATCTCTAAACATTAGGCCACAGCTGCAAATACTGCTTATGATTTAAGAGGAGTAAAAAAAAAAAGGAGTGTGTGGATTTTTATCATTATATGGTGGTTGTGTACACACACTGCCAACAACATGTAAAAGTTCATTTAGCATAATAGGTGCAAATGAATGCATTTTACCTTTAAACTGTCACTTCTGTTAAAAAATAATCATTTCCTACTGTAAATATATCAAAACATACATTTTGATTCGTAATATGCATGGCTAAGGACTTAATTTGGATAACTTGGATAACTTCAAAGGCGATTTTCTCAACAACAAATATTTTTTTCTGCACCCTAAAATTCCAGATCCAAATAGTTGTATCTCAAACAAAAATTTACCAATCCTAATAAACCATACATCAATGGAAAGCTTATTTATTCAGCTTCTCTATAATTATTTCATCAAATTGTCCCTTATGGCTGGTTTTGTGGTTCACATATAGACATATTTATAAGAAAAACTAATAAAAATTACAAAAAACACAGTGTAATGTAATTGAGAGTGTGCTGGTGGTCTGTGTTGTGCTGCAGGGATCGATGTGTGGAACCCTGCGTTTGACGTCACTCCTCACCAGCTGATCACGGGCGGCATCATCACAGAGCTGGGTGTGTTCCTGCCGTCTGAGCTGCAGGCCGCTCTCACCGGGAGACTCACTGCTCTGTAGGCTCTCGCCCTCCTCATGGGTTCACCTCACTGTACACACAAGCGTCAGCACCGAGGTGTAAACAAGCTATACTAGACACGATCCATTCAACACTTACAACGAGGAATAACACCATGTGACACACACTTGTACAACCCAGGGATGCTTGCAAACACACACACACACACACACTTACACACGTACGTTCTCCTTCTCTCTGTGTGTACAGCTCATGTCACGTCATCTCATGTCTTCTTCACTTTTCCACTCGTTTCTTCCCCTCTCTCTGGCTCAGCTCCCGTTTTAAACAGGAAGTGTTTCACAGAGGTGGTAAACAGTGTAGTACATTCAGAGTATTTCCAAATACGGGTCAACTGATGTCCCTTAAGAATGACGCTCATGACCGCTGTTGAGAACACATCCGGGTCGTATTTCACCCCAAAATCAAATGGAAAATGAGCATTAAATTTTCTATAAAGTAGAAAAAGCCTATTTTGGAACTGATTTTGCTTTGTGATTTTAATGGCACTTAAATATTTAGAAATTCCTCCATGTTCTCAGTAATGTAATACAAAAAAAAACTGATATTAACAGAATTTTTGATTAAAAAATATTATCTAACATTAAATAATATTGTGTTGTACTACTATAATATTTTTACTGTAATACTGTAAAAATGGTAATCTATTACAGTAATGAGAATCTAATAAAGAAATTTGAAAATATTCTCAAAAGTACATTCCAAAAAAAAAAAAAAACTTTTAAACTGTAGACTTTTTTTTTTTTGCATTACGTTAATTTTGAGAATTTTGGGCAGTAAATATATTAGTGTCATCGTCATGATCCTAAAACGTTTTCGCAAGACTTAATGGAAAATGTAATGCCATTTCTTTTGATTTTGAGGTGAAGTGTCTTCATGAGATGTTCCCTTTACCGGTCCGACTGTTTATTAGTTATAATAACAGATTTATGTCAAATATGAGCCCATTTTAGATAAGGGCTGTACTTTAATCTACATATACACGATTTATTGTGATCTGAGTTGCAGTCCTGGTACAAGCAGTGCCATATAAACTGTCTCATGTCACAAAATCAAGATGTTATATTAACATTAAGAGAGATGTGAAGCTTGCAATCGAGCAAATAAAACAAATAAAGAGTAAGAGCATTCATATCCAGATGATTTTTAACCTTATTTGAGGAAATACAGTATGTTAGAACAAACTTATTTAGAGTAGAATAGTCAATCTACCTAAAACGAACAATTACCGGAGAGTGATTTGAACTTCAAGGTTTCAGGTTTATCTCGAGCACTATGGATTGGTAAAAATGAGGTACGAATCAAATTATTTTCACGTACAGCTACAGACGCTGGGGTTAAACCTGCAATGTTTCTTTAAATCTGTAATTTAGGCAGTTGTGTTTGATCAAGGTGTGGGAAAATGGTGCTATGGAGCTAGATGTTAGACAATACCTCAGAAGAGATCCCAGACTCCTCTAGTACTTCCACTCTGTTTTTATCCTAGTTCTGTCTTGTATATATTCACACGATCGCACACACAAACACACAATCACAGTCGAGCCTGGTTTTGGGCGGATCTTCGGCTGTGGATCAACGCCGTGAGTTGGTCCGGGCTTGCGCTCCGTGAAACCGAATGTAACGAGGCCCAAGATCCTCACTGCCTTACGAGACCAGCAAAAACACCCCGCCCACTGATGTCCGATTGGCTGAATGAGACGGAGCCACGCCCACCTCTCACTTACAGCATTCTGAAATCACCACGGCAACCCGATCATAACAGACTTACTTAAAATAACAACGTATGGTTTTTATCACAGTCCAGTTTCTCACAGTATCAGTGTCACATTAATAAACTTTAGTCAGGGTAACGCCGCATTGAATTTCTGCTGAAATGAAAACGAGGCTGGACAGAATTACAGAGCGTTAAATGAATTGAACTGTTGTTTAACAACATATCTAATGAAACGTCTTCATGTATTAAACTCTAAGAAGACAAAAACTACATAAAACAGTCTTGAAGGCTGTGAGTTTATAGACCTTTATACAGTGTGTGCGACGACAGTACGTCCTCGTTTATAATTCGCGTTAAATTCATAATGGCGTCTATCCTGATTAAAGACCTGTTTGCACGTTCACACCAAGAACAATAGCTATAAAGATAACTATAATCTGATATCATCTGTCTATTCTAAGCGCAGTGCGTCTGCCGCTTTAAATGCTTGAGCTCGTTATAGCCATAGACAGTAAATGAAATGGACACAGCAACCCCATTGGAACTCAATTGAGACAAGTGAAGCCCATTTTTAGCGTTTTTTAGCACTTACGTTTCTGAAACGCAGACTCAAACGAAGCTTGACGACGTCAGCAACCTGTCTGACAGATGTAAATCTTCTAGTAGCTGTGCGTGCAAACTGCCATCGTTAATCTTGCAGAGACGGCGAGCTTGAGCGGGGAGCTCTTTGGAGTGAGTGAGCAGGAGTAAGTATTCTGATTAATTATTTTGTATAGTATTTTAAAATGTAACGCCAGTACGCCATATTAAGTTAATTGCCTGCGAGCTTCTCCTCCTGTCTGTACGGTAATGCGACAGAGAGCCGAGTGGTTATGACGCAATCGTTAGCCTATTTTTTACAAAAACTGTTTATACGGGGCCATAATGTAACATAGAAGGTAATGGAGCCCTTTATACATTGTTGTGTATCTTTAGAAATAAATAATGGACAAACGGAGTCTTTAAACGCCTCAGATGTAAAGTTATTCGCTGTCAAAGTGACGCCAAAATGAATGGGAGTCAATGGGAATGCTAACGCAAGTGCAGTTCTGCTAAAAGATGGCAGCCCCCACCCGACTTCAACTTCCGGTCGAGTTCCTTGCCCCCTGGTTATAGCAGGATTGATTCTGATTGGCTGTCAATGTATCATTCATCAGCTGACTCCAACGATATCGTTTCTGTGTCTTTATCGTTATAGTTGTAGTGTGGACTCTGCTGTTCTTTAATATTGAGAACGATTTTTAACACGGTATCTTTATTGTTATCTTTATAGTTTTCGTGCTTGGTGTGAACAAGCCAAGAACATTAACTATAAGGATGACGATAAAGATATAGTTCTCAAAATCGTGAGAAAATTCTCAGTATCGTCCACACCGCAGCTATAATGATAAAGATGAACTAAAGATTTTTTCAGCTGATGAACGATGCAAACATTGACAGCCAATCAGAATCAATCCTGCTATATATAACGAGCTGGAGCATTTAAAGCGGCAGATAAATATAGTGATCTTCACAGTAATTGTTTTTGGTGTGAACAGGTGTATTTAACTAACTTTGGATCACACAGTAATGAATGCGCATTTATTTTTACACTTTCATCTGCTTAAAAAAAAAATGTAGCATCGAAATAGCAGCTGTAAATGTGTATCATATTTTTTTTTAATCCAAATTCTCATATAATACAGCTCAAGACAAAATATGCTTTATTTTTTGCTTGTTTATTATCTTTGGTTTTGAGGACTATGAATGGGAAATATGGAAGGATTCATTCTAAAGACAAATGTAGCATAATTCGAGGTCATCCGTGTAGGGTTTTGAAGGTACAAAGTTGATATTTTTTTCACATCATATTGATTATTTTTTATTTTTTACTTGAACTATGTAAGCTTATGATTTGATTTATGTATATCTATACATTGTATATCCATGAATTGTGATTATTGGTGATGAAACTGCTATTTGAGAGGCCCTCTATAGACGGGACACGCCACTCGATGACTAGAGGCTAAATCTAATATGAAAAGCAATGAAATTTCCCAGACTGAAATCATTTAAAGACTAAAAGCTCTGGAGCGGATGTCCGTCTGAGAGGACCTCTATGTGTTTCTGTTTGTTCTCGTTCTTCTAATTGATAATCACAGCTGGGTTTGATTTTGTATTCTGTGGAAGTAGTTGGAGAAAAAACTATTACACTGGATGTTTTTTTTATACATATGAATATAATATACAACGTACATAAATAAAGAGATGTCTGTTACACATCAGAACAATAAACAGAGAGAACCAATACTGTTGTGTTCTTGTGTAGTTATTGACCTGTGAGATGCTAACGAGGAGACCCAATATCAAAGCAGTCCTCTCTTTCTCTTTTAAAATCTAATTATACTATTAAAACATGTATCTTTCTATATACTATTAAAACATGTATCTATTTCCGGTTCCCCTCAGTTCTATTGTTAACGGTTAAAACCACAAGTTTCTGTTGTTAGATACAAACGTGGTGCAAGTTTTGAACGAGATGATTAATATCATTAATTTAGTACCACTGGGGGTGAAAACTTTTGGATAATTATTATTATTATTTTGTTTAAAAATAAGCTTCTATAACTATAAGATAGTAACATTCAATTTGGATTACATAATCTGATTTCAAACATTAAGTACATGTAATTAGATTATATTAGACTTGAAAACTAAAAAAAAATGTAACCAGACTAAAGTTACTTTTTTTACTGAGTACGTTATTACATATCATTCACACAACAGCAATAAATCATTCATAATTTAATGAATCTCCCTATTTTTATATCCTTTGTCATCTTTAATAACTATGAATGGAACTAATTTTTCTTTCTCTTTGTATTTTTATATCGATATTCGATTAAGTTTATCTTATTTAAATCAGTGATATAAACAACGGTTTAAAAGTAATGCATTTAAAAAAGTAGTCCGATTATATTACTTAAAATGTGTAGTGATGTAATTGTTTACGTTAGTAACAAAACATTTTTTCATTTTCTTTTTTTTTTTTTTTGTGGGGGGTGGTCGGTAATGGCCTACAATTTATATCTACCAGCACTGTCTACGTATATGAAAAAGTACGTTTGGTCTAAGAACAAACAAACGTTTGGATAATTCAAGTTAAATGTTAACATTTTTTATTTTATAAGTTATGTTATCGCTCTGATGACCTCACAACGGACCGACGTAAAGACGTCATCCGCCCTTCAGCCAATCAGCGCTCGAGCTCTGCAGCACTTCCTCGAGGCCGCGTAACCAAGCGGGAACAGTGCGCGCGGGTCGGAAGTCTCATTCCGAGAGGCAAAAAAAAACAATAAAACAATAAACCTACAACAAATAAACACTGTCAAAACTTTAAGAATATGGACCACTACACAAAATACCGAACTGCGGTTTGATAAAGCAGCGCGAGGACTGATAAATAAGCGCACTTATGGCGGATTGAGGAAGAGTTAGCCGCTGCTGCTAACACACGACACTAGCTCCCTGATTCACGAATAACTTATTTCAGCGGCACTTCAGCCATAAACTGCGCTTTCTGGAGCCTCTCAGACTCAGAAGAGTGTGTGGTGTTAGTCGGCTGTGTGTTAGAGAGTCTCAGGAGGCGGTTTATGTTGTGTTCGGCGCCCGCTGGGCTCGAGGCCTTCTCTGCTCTATGAGGAGTCAGTTGTAAACAGCTCAGATAGAACAGTGTGTTTAACGCGTCAAACAGGTGTATCCTCAGGTGTATCGAGCTGAACGGGTGAAGATGTCGGCCCAGGCACAGATGAGAGCCATGCTGGACCAGCTCATGGGCACTGGCAGAGATGGTGAGTGTTTCCTTCAGTCTCATCAAAGCGAAACTAAACCATGCGTTTGACTCAGTGCTTCGTTACTATATGTTTTATATACTGTATATATTGATGTTCTCTTAATCTCGAGCGGTTTAAAAGTCACGGTTTCATGTGAATCATGGCTCTCGTGATTTGGTTGAATCATTTAATAGCACTGCGATTAGTGATTTGATTGATGGGAAGCACGTCAGACTGATGATTACCAATGATTATGTTGAAATAATTTTATAATTACTGCTACTTTCACTTTTCGATTGGTTTATTTCATAATTCTAACGATTCTGTCGGTATAATAAAAAAAAATCGTAGCCTATGCTTTGCTTGGAATAATTTCATATCAGTCAATCATTTCGTGGGAATCATGAATTTTATTATTTATATGCTATGAGAAGAATCACAAGTCACATGTTTGGTTGACAACTTATGATCACAGTTTCAATTCATTATTCTTATTTTTGTTATTATTACCGTCATTAGTCTAATTATTGTTGCACTTATTTATTTATTCTTTATTTGACAGGGACAATGAATGATAAAATATTACCCCAGAATTAGCTCAAAACTAAATTTCATCTGCTGTTCCTGTTTAGGAGTAAACCAAATTATCAATGAAAATACTGTACAAATTAAACACAATAGAATAGAAGTATAAAACATATTCAAAAATCTTTACCTTGTATAATTAGTGATCTAGAACCTGACTTGCCTTTAAAAATCTTCTCAAATGTAATTTAAACTGCACAAAGGTAGTACAAGGTCTAATATCAGTTGATAAACTATTCCAATTATTAACAGCTTTTACAGAAAACCGGATCGTCCAGAATCAGTTTTTCTAATGAGGCTCTTGTCTGTCTTATGCTGTCATTGTGCAATGAAACACACATCTTTAAATGTGGAGGTGCAAGATCGTTCACAGCTGTATACATTAAACTACAGTTGTGTAGTATTACAAAGTTTTTAAAAGTAAAGAGATTGTTTTTGAATTATATGACAATGATTGAATGAAATGACAATGAAACTTGTAGTTTGATCATCAGTCTCATAATTCTCATGTTCTATTGAGAATCATGATTTGATTTGTGGCATTGTTGTTTCTTTGATTGGTGTATCTGGTTGTGTGTTTGACACGAGGAGAATCGTGATTTTTGATGCTTATTATGTGTGGCAGGCGACACGATGAGACAGCGGATCAAGTTCACGGACGAGCGAGTATGTAAGAGTCATCTGCTGGAGTCGTGTCCACATGACATACTGTCAGGAACCGTAAGTGTCCTCCTCTCTGCGGGGTTGACTTCACTCATCTAAAACCGGTCTGATAATTGCAGGACTGTGTTTATGATTGCCCCACAGTGGCATTATGACATCAAACACACTGAAAGCTGGCCTGAGTTTTCTAAACGGTTGTGTTTGTGGTTGTGCAGCGCATGGATCTGGGGGAGTGTGTGAAGATTCACGATCTGGCTTTGAGAGCAGATTATGAGATCGCGTCTAAACAGCAGGAGTATTTCTTTGAGCTGGATGTGAGTATGAACCCTTTGCATTTATTTGACTGTATGTGCTTCTGAATGTCTGATCGTGCCGCGTCTCCTCAGGCCACAGAGCACCTGCAGTCCTTCATCGCAGACTGTGACCGAAGAACCGAACTGGCCAAGAAACGGTTGGTCGAAACACAGGAGGAGATCAGCGCTGAAGTGGCTGCCAAGGTGAAAGCTGACGACCACCAGATTTCACTTTCACATCATTTTCATGCTGAAGTTTCACACACCTGCTGTGCACAGACCAGTGACTAGTGAGTCATGGTGCACAGCTCTGATATAAACTGACTTTTAATGAAGAAAAAAGGAGAATGGGCTTTTCAATGTGTCCTGTTCCAACTTCCTGTTTCGATAGGAAGAACATGCTAACAGAAAAGAAATCCACTCAGTTTATTTTCTTTTTAAAGAGACCATATCCTACGGAGTCTAGTTTCCACCACAAAAATCCCTCAAATCTACTAGTTTATATCTCACATTTTTTCGCTAACAGCTCACAATTTCCAATGTTTTCTTTCCGAACTTTAAGTTTATAGTTCAAATTTTAACTAAAAGTCTAAAGCTAGAATGTGAACTTAGAATTCTGAGAAAAAAATGTCTCAGTTGTGGAATCTAAGCGTTGAGTTTTGAGAAAATTTAGAATTGTGAAGCGTAAACTCCAAATTATGATATCAAAAATCCAAATTGTGAAATGTAAACCGAATTCTAAGGAAAAAGTCTGAATTGGAAGATGTTAAGTCATAATTCTGAGGGGGAAAAAGTGTTGTCATGAGACGTAACAAGATTGAATTGAGATGGGAATTCAGAATTCATGAGAATTCAAACATGTCTGAAGTGTAAACTTGAGTTCATAGAGGATAAAGTCAGAATTACGAGATGCTAACAGACTTCTAAGAAAAAAGTAAGAGTTGTGAAATGTAAACTCATGATTGTGAGAAGAAAGAAGAGTGGATTCACTAGTGATTTTTTTTCTGTGGCAGAAACGGGCTTCCTTTAATATCTTGCCATTTGGTAGCTTTTAGTTATTTTGCCCGAAATAAGTGTATTAACATTATTCAAGTCAATGTTTCATGCCCGTCTGACCTGTCCTCCGAATCTGTCTGTTTCTGCAGCTGTGACTCTAATCTGGATGCTCTCTGATTGGCAGGCGGAGCGAGTGCACGAGCTGAACGAGGAGATCGGGAAGCTGCTGGCGCGAGCGGAGCAGCTGGGCGGCGAGGGGAACGTGGATGAGGCCCAGCAGGTGCTGGAGAAGGTGGAGAAAACACGCACCCTGAAGAAAGAGGCAGAGGTCGGTGTGGGTCAAAGGTCATGGTGCAAATATCACTGTGATCATCGGTTCTAGATCTTAAATCACAAATAACATTTGATTCGGTATTTGTTGTGGTTTTTTATTTATTTATTGGTTTACGCTCAGAGTATACAGATACATACATCCTCAAATCCAGTCTGTGTTAACTGAAGTCAAATGATAGCACATGAGAGGTCAGTGTGTTAAGAGTGGATATAAAGTGAAAAGGCTCATAGTAGGTCCAAAAACATATTCCAGGTCTCTAAGAAGATGTGGCTTCTGTTTAATAAAATGTATGTTAAATATTCCATGTGCAGCGTGTCGTTTAGGATTTTCTCACATAGGCAAAATAATCAATTAGATGTGTTTTTGTATTAGCAGTTAATTCTGTCGTTGTGTTTAGGACATCTACCGTAACTCCATGCCGGCCTCCAGCTTCCAGCAGCAGAAGCTGCGCGTGTGTGAGGTTTGCTCCGCTTACCTCGGCCTCCACGATAACGACCGCCGCCTCGCCGACCACTTCGGAGGGAAACTTCATCTGGGTTTCATTGAAATCCGGGAAAAACTAGAAAAACTGCGGGTACGAGGACGACTCACAGCTCAGTTGAGGCTGGGTCACGCAGTTCTTCATCGACGATCTCCTCTGTGATTTACAGACGGCTGTGACAAAGAAACAGGAGCGCATGCGCACGAGGAGAAGAGAGGAGCGCGACCGAGAGGAGGAGCGAGCCCGAGAGTGGGAGCTGGAGAGAGAGAGGGAGCGCGAGCGGGAACGAGAGCGCGAGCGGGAACGAGAGAGAGAGCGGGAGCGCGAGAGAGAAAGGGAACGAGAGAGAGAACGCAGGAGGTCCGTCTCTGTGCCATGCTTTCATTTCATTCACCCAGATGTGTGCATCATATTCAGGCCGTGATATTACAGCTGGGAATGTCTCTGCATGTTCATTTTTTGTTTTTAAGTGCTTCCTTTCTTGACCAGGGACAATTTGAAAAAGAGACTATTGTCTCAATATGATTTGCCCTGGTTAAACAAAGGAATAATAATAAATAATTTTAAAAAATTACTTTACTTCAAATCAGTGGAGCTCTAATAGTTAAGGCAATGAAGTTGTCAAACTCTAAAGCAGCTCTGCAGTCTGTGTGTGTGTATGAATGTGTTTTTGCTACTTAGTTTGGTGATGTAGCCGAGTAAATCAGCAATTACACATGGAATAACATTTCACAAAGAAACCCTTGTGATTTTTTTTTAAGAGTTGACATGCAAATTGTTAAACAAAACAAGCTATATAATATATCTGTGGTAACACCGAAATGCCCAAGTGTTTGATCATGATGAAGTTTCTCTTTATCCTGCTGTTCTCAGGTCCAGATCCAGAAGTGCTGAGCGATATCGGTGAGGATCAGCTTCCTGTAGAATAACATCCGTGTCAGTAATCAAAGGGTGTACTGTGCTGAAATGATATCTGTGTGTGCTCCTCAGGGAAGGAGCAAGCTCGTCCTCCCATCGCTCTCGTCGACACCGTGAGGAGGGAGAGAGGGAACGAGACCGAGAGAGGAAGCACAGACACAAAGATCGCCATCGCTCTCGCTCCCACTCACACAGGAGCAAAAGAAAGAGGTACCACAACAACTCCATGGAATTTAGATCTAATAAATTTTATATCTTGAATTCAGATTTAGAAATTTGAAAATATTGAATTAAATACTTCTGTTAATATAACAACATTTCAAGTTAAAAGAATGAATGTTTAATAAATCTGTATATTCCCGTTCTTGTCTGTCACACTCACTCAGACACTCATATCCTGACGCTTGTGCTTGTGTCTGCAGGTCTTCACACACCAGAGATCCGGAGCCGAATCTGTCTCAGGAGAGATGGCGGGAGAACGCCGCGGACGAGAGATGGTGGGACAACGGAGGCAGAGACATGGAGAGAGAGAGATCCCCCGTCTCTCCAGACATGAGCCGAATGAAAGAGCGGGAGAGATCCGTGTCGCTGGAGAGAGATCAGCGCTCCAGCTCCGAGGAGAGAGAGTCCGGAGAGATCTAGAGGAAGAGATCCAGATACTTTACACACTGTAGCTTCCGATCCCTGCACTGATCAGACAACAACTGGACCATCTTTCTGTCCGGTCACACACACATCAGTAGAAGCTCAACAGCTACAGAGAGAGAGAGAGAGAATGTGTGTGTGTGTGTGTGTGTGTGTGTGTGTGTGTGTGTGTGTGTGTGTGTGTGAGAGAGAGAGAGAGAGACCAGCATCTTTATTTGAGATCCAGATGACGCCTCAGACAGCAAGAGTGTCACACTCTGATTTAGTTGAGCCAAACTAGTCAGCAAACCAAAACAAACATTTGACAGAAGTGCTGTAAAGGGAAAGAGTGCATTTAGAAGTTAGTTTTTTATGTTGTGAAATAAGGAGAGGTGGATGAAGGAGAACCTGCGGAGATATAAAAAGTTTTCTTCTTTTTAAACTGGCTACTCTGTTTATTTTTTATTATTTTTGTTCCTTTTTTCATAATTAAAACTCCTTAAAATGACTTTTGATGGGGATAATTATTTTCTCATGTTTTTTCATTGGATACAAGTATAAACTAAGATCTGGACTGAGCAGTAATCCTGGATTACAATGTGATTGATTTTTTTTTTTTTTCCTCTGCAAAAACCAAACCAGTTTTTTTTTTTTTTTCTCACACACATCTGCACAGGTTTGTAGCTCGGCTTACATTACATTATTTCTCATGGTACCATGATGTGTGTGAGTTTCTCTGGCCCCTGTTTCTCACAGTTTGATTTTGCTGCGTTGAGGTTGTCATTATGCTAACGCTATGAAATAATAAATCTCTTGCTTTCATTGTTTAAAGTGTGTCAGGCTTTTTGTCTTCATGAAAGCTGGTTTGAATAAATTTCTGCTTCTGCCGAGATAAATGTGAATAAGGCTTTGTTTGCATATCTGCATGAAAATACAAGTGTTTACAATGAAACAAAACTCTTAAAGTGTCAGAAGAACACCTACACTTAAAATATTTACCCATAGAATGTTATTTAACTTATTTACTGAAGCCCAAAATGTACTTTAACGTCACTGAATTGAAATAAATACATTAGGTTACACAAACTTGAGGGTAAGATGTGACAGAAAAAGCAGTTTTAATTGCAGGAGCCCATATTCACAGTATCTGATATGGTGCTAACTTCAATCAGAGGAAACCATTTCCAAACTTTTTATATAGAGAGATAATCTATAAAATTCCATATTTATCATCAAAAGATCGATTTAATATCATTGGAAACTATAATTATATTATATTTATTCAATAAAAATGTTTTTATATATTATCTTCAATGAAATACATGATGTTTCTTACGTTTTAAGATGCATGTTCCAAGAAGAAGAAAAAGTCAAATATGAAGTTTAATCACGAATGTAAGGCCGTTCGTAACCGCGCGAGGGCAGCAGCGCGCGCTCTACGTCAGGTCGCGCTCTGTGACGTCACGCGCGTGAACTTTGAAAATAAGCGCGAGGAGGAACCGTCACGCTAATCGCGAGTTTTCGCTGGGTTTTTTCTTCTTTCCGATAAACACACAAAGAAATCAGTAAAACTCGACTTATTTCTGATACCGCTCATCATGGCGCTCCTGACTCCGTTCAGTAAAGTCCCGGAGCTGAACACCGCGACGGTGCTCGTGAGTAACGCGCCTCAGTTCATCTCTCCGATACTGTTGATGAAGCTTGTAGAACAATACAACTCTTTTAATGTTTTATATTTGTCTTAACAGTTGGTGGAAAACGAGGAGGAGCTGCAGTCCAAACTAGCCAACGCCTTAGTGCAATATAAGAAAGATTTCAACGTCAATGTGTGAGTGTCTACAGTTCTTATTATCATGTGTGCGGATATGATGTGATATTATGTATCTCATGTATTAAATGATCGTGATGTGTTTTAGGCGTCTGGCCAGAAAGCTCCCTCTGCCCGTCGAGAACAAGGAGACTCGTCCTCGCATTGATTTAATCGTGTTTGTGGTGAATCTGCTGTCAGAGCGCAGGTAAACTCATCTCTTTCTCATAACATTGACTGGGAGTGGACAGAACCTCATTTCTTTTACTCTCTCTCTCTCTCTCTCTCTCTCTCTCTCTCTCTCTCTCTCTCTCTCTCTCTCTCTCAATTCAATTCAAAATTGCTTTATTGGCACGAATGTAAATTATACAATATCGACAAAGCTGTCTGTCCCTCTCCTAATAGTATCTTTATTTGTTCTGTTTCACTAATGGCTCTAAAGTTCTTTAGTAAGTTGGTTATTTTGTTGAAGTAGAGGTCTCTTATGGATCTGTATTTCTGACAATGAAGGAGGAAGTGCATCTCTGTCTCGATTTCTCCTGTTTGACAGGACAGATTTTAAATGAAATAAAAACATTTTTTATATTTTAAATGATTTTGGAGTTCAGTAGAATTGTAATTTACTCCGTGTATTAGTTTCTTGATCCCAAATGTTCCAGATGTATTTTTAGATAATTTGATTGGTTCTGATGTTTGGGTGAGAAGCAGTGCTGGTCTGAGACTGGTTAGTGTTAGTAGAGTTAGTCAGGTTAGTCAGGTCTCAGAACTAGCTGACTGAGTGGACTCTTTTCAGGGTTCAGTTCTTGGGTTCGTATTGCTTTAAAATGTAGTGATTCTGTGGGACTTCATTTAAGATGCATCCAGAATTTGAGGGATCTTTTATGCATATTGATAATCAATGGGAATCGGCCTAATTTCGAGCTTTCTTTGAGATATTCACTGCCGAACTGAAACTCCCCGGCGGTGCTGCCGAGACTGAACTGGTGTCTGTGTTCCTGACATCTGAAAGACCATAATGCAGATCATCTGCGTATAGCAAAAGCTTGATGTTCTTGTCTTGTAGAGAAGGTCCAGGGGCTGTAGACTGTTCCAACTGCACCGCTAATTCATTGATGTAAATGTTGAACAGCATTGTACTCAGGCTACAGCCCTGCTGCACTCCTCTTTTCTGGTGAAGACTTCTGTATGTTTGTTGCCAATTCGGATTGCACATTTGTTGTTAAAATACATTGATTTTATAATGTCAAAAACTTTACCCCCTACACCACCAAATCTCTCTCTCTCTCTCTCTCTCTCTCTCTCTCTCTCTCCCAGTCTGCAGTCAGTGGAAAGCTCTCTCGCCCATCTGCACTCTGACTGCTTCCTGGGGAAAGTGTGTTTCTTGGTGACTGATGGTGAGTTGAGAACAGTTGTAAATGTGCGCACACTCATTTTTGTCTCATTACAGTTTTCCTTCAAAAAGCATTGCATAGTATTTGTGAAAATGCATTTATAGTCACATACACTCAGTGTTGGGTAGGTTACTTTTGGAAATGTAATAGGATACTCTTTTTAAAATGTATTAAGTAGTATAACTATTTCAGATACTTTAATATAAAGTAATTGATTACATTTGATTACTTTTCCAAATTTCTAACGTATGTTTTCAACTATTATTCATTTTCAGACATTTAAAGCAGGCAGGTTTAACCTTACAGTACTGAACACTACTGTCAGACTTTCAAAAGCCTTCATCACTTGAATTGAGATTATAATAATTCAATTTTAAAGCGCAGCTTAAAATCATAACAGGAAGCACTGGTATCTAACAGTGCCTTGGAAAAACAGTTCATCTTAAAACATAAAGCATACATAAACCCAGATAGAAAGTGTAGTTACTCCCCAACACTGCACTCAAAAAAGATGAAATGGGTTGCTTTTTTATATTTTTTATTTGTGTAGTTCATGACCTCACACAGTTCAGGGTCCCATTTGGGTAACAATGTAGCTAAAGGGTTCATATGTTATTTGGGTTGAGCTGAAGATGGATGAGCAACACTTTCTGAAGGTCAAGCGTCGTCTTTTTCTGATCATGTACTTAAATACATAGTTCACTTTAAAAGTCTGGGCTCAGTAAGATTTAATGTTTACAAAATAAGTATTTTCTGTTCACCAGAGCTGCATTTATTTTATTAAAAATACAGTAAAAACTTTGAAATTATTACTATTTAAAGTCACTCATTTCTATGTTAATATATAGTTGAGATATAATTTATTCCTGTAATCCAAGCTTGATTTTCAGCATAAAATAATAATAAAAGCGTTATATTTTAAACCTAAACTTTAATTCTAAACAAATCTTCCTGACCCCAGACGTTTACCCTGGTTTCTGAACGCTCGGTCTGTCAATGATTGTCAGAAGTGTGTGTGAGGTCAGTGTGTTTTACGTGTGTGTCTGCAGCTCGCTGTGGCTCTCACACTCAGGAGCGTTTGGTCAGCGTAAGAAAACTGGCTGCGTCACATCAGTGTCCCGTCCTCTGCGCCGAGCACAGGGTAAACACACACCGAGAGACACATGCACACACACACCACACACACTACCGGTCACCTCAAGCAGACATGTGTTTCTCTCTCTGTCTCTCTGTCTCTCTCTCTCTCTCTGTCTCTCTCTCTGTCTCAGACGGTAGATGGCGTGAACGCAGCAGCTGTGCGGCTCCTCAACATCTTGAAGGTGTCGGCGGGAATGTCTCCCATAGCAACCACCGCCCTCTATCTGTCCTCTCTGACCCGCTGCTCTGTGACCTCTGACCTCGAAGAGGACTGACCTCCGATATGATCAATGAATAACCAGATTAAGACTCGATTCATTAGTTTGAACTTCCGCACAGGAAGCCCAAGCTGCAGAGAATCACTGTGGGCTGCAGATTAGTTCAGGTGGGTGCCACTGTCTGTGAGACTGACCTTGCCCTGGGCCTGTTCACATCCAGCTCTTGTAATGGATAAACACATCAGAACCAGCAGAGAGAGCCCTTGTGTAGCGAAGGAATCGCTCCTAACATACTCCCCGAGTAATTATCCTGTTACCATATTTATAAATAAAAGAAGCGCATTTTAACCAGATTACTGTACTGCTTTTTAGGCAATTTAAGTTGGTTTTTCATTTCATATATTTACTACAATACTAGTAAAAAGTTTGGATGTACTTTGTGAGCTCACTATTATTATTATTATTCCCATGTTTTCCCAGTTTTAAATGCTTAACTACTGTTATAAAATAATAAAAGAATGAGTAAATAAGTCCTGGTACTGAACCTATAAATCTTTACTGTTCTTGCCCTAAAATATCTTAAAACCCAATAATTATGGGAGTAAAAACATATTTATTATTATATGTGTCTTGGAGCATTTGATGGCTCAAAACAAAAATGTATTATTGAGATTAAATGTCTACTCGAGTGTTCTTTTAGATAATATTATAGTTTCTATTAATAGTTTGAATTCGTTTTTTCTGTTTTGTTCTTCATTTTAGATTTTAGTCATTTTGTTGTTTAAATCATTTTATTAGTTTTAGTTTTGTAATGTGTACATTAGTTTTTATTCAGTTTTATTTCAGTTTTAGTTATTTTATCATGTTAATAAGGGTAAATATTTCTTTGACAATATAAGTTTTTCAGTAATTCTATAGTGTCCGTTTGTTTTCTGGGTTTAGTTTTCGTTCCCTTCTGTGTTTGGTGCACTACAGTAACCTCATCCCAGAATCCTCTCATTCTCCCTCGAATCTTTTGGGGTTTCTATGACAACCTCACCTGTTGCAAACCAATCCTATCGGTAACCCGAGTCCTGAATAACGGACGTTCTTTGCGGAGAAATGGCAAAAAGGCTTTCTGGCATCTTACCTGCGCTCTCTCTCTCTCTCTCTCTCTCTCTCTCTCTCTCTCGCTCGCCCAACCTTTCCGTTGGCTCCCTCGTGACTGACCTCATTCAACAATCTCTCCACTGACCACTTCACACCCGGGGTCACGGTCCAGATATCCTCTCACCCCACAGACACACAGAGTGCCTCCACTGTCACGAATAGGCCATCGAGGTCTAATTTTAGAGTTTCTTTTTATTGTTCTTGTAATGCACACATCTGATGGCGCTCATGAGTTGGGCTTGAACCTACGAGCTCTGGGATTGATGTTCTGTTTTTGGCCTTAACTATAAAAGTCATTAAAGTAGCTAATTATAGGCCTGTTATTCTCATGAGGTCTCAGACTCGGGTCATTCTCAGTGGCTCTGTGAGGTTCGTTCCATGATCTGCTCTGCTGGCGTCCATTAGAGTCCTTCACAAACACATCTACAGTGCAGCCGTCCCTCCAGAGCCCTGCCTTTGTCCCACTCCACATTCGGTTACTGAATAATGCAGTGTGTGTGTGTGTGTGTGTGTGTGTGTGTGTGTGCTGGGAGACTGGCAGAGCTGGATGGCAGTAGATGTGTTTCTACCTGCACGTACCACTTTCACACACATTCCTGCCCTCATTTATGTCCAGGTGAAGTGTGGTTTAAGTGAATCATCACTACTGGCACTGCACACAGTTACTGATCAGAATCAACGCTTTCCAGTTAAGTGTGATCTTAAATCACATGTCTTGGTTCAGGAAAGTTTATTTTTGGGTAAAGCTGCTCTAATACAATGTACATTGTCAAAAGCATTGCACAAGTTTCTGTGTCCAAAATGTCGAGAGTCCAGGTACACCGACTCTAGAAACTGACCTGCAAGACCACACTCTAGAAAACATCCAGAAGATGCATAGCAATGTGTTAAAAAAAATGTTTGCTCTGGTCCTCCTGTATGTTATAACTCAGTTACCATGGCCCACAAAATCTAAAGATAATAACTGAAGGGTCAAGATCCCAACTAAAGCAAACATTGACCACTATAATGGTGACACACAAATTGTGATTTTCTCGTTTGGTGATTCTGCTTGTTAACATCAGGTGTCCTCAATAATGCTCAATCATAACTCAATTAACTTCTTAATTATCTCATTAACTTCAACTCTGCTTCAGTGTTACTTTTAACACTGCTTCAGTGTTTATATGAGTCCACACTCAAGGGTGTTAAATTAACACTGGGGATTTTGCTGTGTGACTACCGCATAGCAACACCCTCGCAACAAGAAAACTCTAGCAAGCATGTAGAAACATGGTAAAAACCACATAAAACTCCTGGCAACTACATAGAAACACCCTTGCAACCATGTAAGAAACTCTTAAAACACCTGGCAACTGCACAGGAATGCTGTAAAAACCATAAACCTCTAGAAAGCATGTAGAAACATGTTAAAAACAAATCAGAAAACCTAGCATCATCTTATCGATCCTATAGCATTGATGAGCATAACCTTTGAAAAAAAGAAACCGACTACCTGCACAACAATATGCTAAAACCCTTTTAGAGCACTTGACACTGCTTAGCAAACCCCTGGCTCCCTCCCAGCAGCGCTCCAGTGCTGTAACGGGGAGATTTGCATGATTAGCAATGCATACTTATTATTCATTTCTGTGTTTTGAGAGTACGTGATCATCGTCACGTTTTGACTGATTATCATCAAATGCATGCATGATAGTGACAAGCATCATTGTGTGTGTGTTTCTGACGGACTCTGGAGAGCTCCAGATATCTCAGCTTTCCTGCCCTGCCTCTTCCTCTCACAGAAGATAATGCAGGATGACTCTGAGCTTCCTTACAAACAAACACACACTCATTCAGTCAGGAGATGTTTAGAAAGTGCTCAGAAACCAGATGCTCCCTTTCAGCAGAACAATGCTGGTATTGAGAGGAGAAGCGATCAAACCAGCGCTTGATTCGAGAGCTCAGAGGAAAGCCTCGGTGCACAGAAGTCCCTCTTCTACTGCTCCAGAGACTGTGATTATTGACTTTGAAGCTTCTCTTACCATTTATTTCGATAGAAAAACTCAACCACAAGATCCTCATCATCCCTCTCCTACAATTTAAAATGCTGCCATAGATTTTAATAATAAAAGCCCAAATGATACAGGAAGAAAATATAGTAGGAATATGTAGAAAATAATATTCGCTAGTACTTTTTCGTTTGTTTAATAACTGATTTTAATTTTTAAACTACTATTTTTTTTTTATCTTTTATTACAATCAAATTTTACTTATTTGTTTTAATCTCATTTTTTATTTATCTTAATCTGCTTCTATTTCTATTTAATCATTTGAATCCATTTTTAGTTTAATGTACCGTGTATTTATATATTAAGAAACTTTTTCTTTTTTCAACAAATGTGTTATTTTTTTAACAAATATTTCCACAGACCCAATCAATCCAATTATTTATTTAGAAAAAAAGTAAACACTTTGAAAGATATTTCCACAGACCCAGTCACTGCAATAGTTTGTTTATTTGAAACAAATGTTTCCACAGACTCCCATTGCTCCAAATAATGAAAGTAAAAAAAAATCAAGTCTCCAGTCACTCTTCTTTCGATCTGGTTGCTTTCTAGGAGAACCAGGGATATTGGAGCTCAGGCTGATATGCTTTATATGTCAGCTATCTCATGTGCGTGATATCATGTGCAGCTTTCGGATATGAGGTCAGGTCTCCAAACACTCGACTACGTGACAAATAAAGGAAGACAGAGAAAGAGAGAGAGAGTTACTGTTGTCTGGTGGGACAAAGAGACACCCCCCCGGGACAACTTAACACATGCTCATGACATCTCTTAACACAACTGTAAAGTTAAAGCGAATGGCGGTTGCGGAGCAGGAAACCTCTGTGGCTCCAGTCACGTCCACAGACGTCCTGGAATGAGATTTGTGAGGGATGGAAAAGCGCGAGAGCGTTTGACCTCGAGCATGTGCGTCTGTGCACGGCTGCAGATCAGCCAGCAGTTTTTCTGAGGACAAAGATTTCAGAGAAACACCGGCCAGCGGAAGAACGTAAACAAGAGGTCGAGGTTTAGCAAAGAGTAAGGGTCACAATGTCATAAATAAAGCTCATTCCAGCCCCAGATCAGACCAGATGACTTTAGCATGTGATTACACAGCAGCTTAGAATAAAGCACTTGCCAAACAGACCGTAAACACATGCAGCCGTGATCCTTCAGGTCCTTATGAGCTGAAAACAGCCCACCGCAGCCATAAGTCAGCTAATAACTCCTGTGTTTGTGTGTGTGTGTATATATTTACAGAGCGGCGCAGTTATTGATAACATGTAATCTTTATGCACTTGTGATTAGATTAAAAGTACTTGTAATCAGACTACAGTAACTTTTATATTGACTACATGATCACCTGTTATTCACACACAAGCAATGCATTTTTAATAATAATATAGATTTTTCCTAATTCCTCTTTTTCATCTTTTAAATGTTTCTTTTCTGAAATCGCCTGCCTCTTACATACACGTGAAGTCTTCAGGTGCTGAATCAGTTCAGGTGTAAGAAGTGTTTTAAGTCTGTTGTCTCTCGGTCGGTTGTTCAACCTTTGTCTTTCAAACACATTAAATTCACAAACTTTTTTATCATCTGATCTGCTTTTACCTAATATATTTTTACCCCTGAGATAGTTTAAGATAAATAATGTAATAAACATCACAGTTCACAGTTCACAGTCCTCTGATGTTGGTTATAGCCACATGACATGAAGCTAAACAAATGCAATATCACGTTTAACGTTTTTATGATTTCATTCATTATTATATTCTCATTAAATTCATAAACCCTCTGCAGTTTCTTCACAAACCTAAGTCAGGAAAACCTTGATGTAATGTTTAATGCACTTCATATTGTTAATAACAATGAATGAAATATATTTGTGTCTTTCGTATTTTTATATCAATGTGGTACAAAATTATCATATTTAAATCAATGTGATAAGTTAGGACAATCGTCATCTAAAAGTAGTCTGATTACATAACTTAAAATCTGTATTATAAAGGATTACGTCACTAATTACAATTGTTGGCATGTAATTTTGAATCAATATCAGATTAGTAAATAATCTACCCGTGTGTGTGTGTGTGTGTGTGTGTGTGTGTGTATATATATATATATATATATATATAGTTTAGTTTATTGTATTATTTTTGTGTCTGTTTATAATAATTTAACAAATAGTGAGAGGCAATGGTGAAGCTTCCACTGCAGGAGTGACAAATAAAGAAACAACACAGTTTTTCAGCAATTAAAAGCGATGTTTATTAATAAGTGTTGCTAATCAAAAGCAAAGCAAATTATTTGTAATGCAGGTTAATAATTGTAAGAGACAGCAACTGTAGAGAAACAAATATCTAAGGCATTTTTCAAGATGATAGAGGAGTCATTAGAATTAAACAATTTCAATCATCATTTTTTTTCTCCCAAATTGAACTCATTTTATTCATGTGCAATCACTCGAGTGCAGTTCAGATGAAGTTTAGTCCAAATCTGAGGCTCCTCCTGAGACCCTAACAGTCACCGCCATGACGTCATCAGATCAGCTGACACTCGACACCTGACGTGATTGGCTCTGCTCGTTCTAAGGCACGTTTACATTAATCAGATCAGGCGCCATCTTGGATCTAACGCAGATGAAACGAGGCTTTCATCAACTTTCTTTTTGAGTTTTTGTCTAGACAAAGTTGTACTGAGTGTGGTCAGCTGAACAATCAGTGTGTCGTCCAGTGACCGCGCTGTAATTAACGTCACTTCAGCTCCAGCCTCGAATTCATTCCTGTAGAAATGAAACATAGCGCTGTCCTGACTAACACCTATACAGACAGTTGTACGTTTATTTGGATTTTAGACATGATTTGTTCTCTGCAGATAGTTTCTAATCATATTAGCTGCACAGTAATTTCTGCTGACTAATGCATGAACAAGACAAGCGTTTTTTTTCTGTGATGCCGCTGCGTTCGTGACGCTCAGCGTGTCGTTTAACCGGCGAATCCGAACTCCTTGTAGTAAGTATCGATGTCTCCGATCACGGCCTCCATGACTCTCCTGAGCGCGCTCTGTCCAGCCGCGTCCAGCCCCGCCTTCTCCGCCATCACCTTCACCAGCACCTCCGTGATCAGCTGCACACACACATTACCATGTAGTGAACATTTTATAAGGTTATCTTGTCATTAATAATTAGAATCTGATAGCCCCTCCCCTTTTTACGACAGGTGGGATTGAGTTCATTTCTCATTCATTCCTATGGGATCCATGAACGTCGATTGAGTGTTGTACAAACAACTCTGACTGAAATTCAATAACCTCAAGGCTCTAATGTGATATTGTGTATATATAGTGATTATTAAGACACACGTCATTCGAGTTACCATTACACTTTCTCCAATAGTAAGAAGCCTAATAGAGAACCTCTCATCTCCTGATAGTAAGACAATCTGATGATGTGTCCAACTTCCCACTTATTATTATTTTTATTTTTTTTTACTTTTTTTGGGTAGGAGGTTATTGAAGTGTATCTTTTGGGCATTGAAAATGGACTTTGTTCTTTTGGAATTTGTCAGTGTGAACACTACTCACACTGTAAACTACAAAACGTCACAGAAAAGCGCATAAGTCTGCGTTTTTGGGACGCACTAACAGACAGGACTGGCTGTTTTCTGAGAACAGGCTTCGTGGAGTCTGTCTGCGTGCGAATGGAAGGAAGAGACAGATTTCAACACTCCGTCTCAAAACTAATGAGTTTCCTCTAGTGGCAACAACTTAGACAGCATGGATTTCATCCAAAACTGATGCATGCAGCGTATTTTTAGAATCCTGTTGTTAGCATGGTTACGTGCTGTCAACAGTGGAAACTACTGCTTTAATTCCTATACTCTTATTTTTATATAGAAATAATGCACAACATTTCCCTATAATGAAATATAACTATTTTCAGTGAAATATAACTTATGAGAGGAGTTACAGTAAGAATGTTTTACTTTTGTGAAGTTTAATTTGGTCTTTTTTTGCAACAAACTATGCACTTAAATTAAAATTAAACAAAATAAATAATCAAAAATATTATGCTATTTCATTTCATAAATAAATAAATATATGTATATGTGTATATATATATATATATATATATGTATATATATACCCATATATACACAAACATACACATTTATATGTGTGTGCACATGTATATGGTCTTTTTACTAGTTTTACATTTTCTAGCAGCGTTCTAATATTTTATTTAATTATAAATTGTATATATAATGTGCAACAATTAAAATCAGTCACTTATGAGGTGCTCTCTGTGTAGTCAGTGAGTCCGTTCACTAGGTTTTGAAAGTCAGGCGTGAAGGTCAGACTGGACTGAAAGTGTGAGGTGTTACCCTGAAGTTGTTGAGGGCGATCTTGTGCTTGTTGGCGTGAGTGGTGGCCAGTGGTTTGAGGATGGCAGCGTGATCTCCTCTGGCCTTCAGCAGCTCACCCAGCTTCTTCAGCACAGTCGCTCCGTGGGCATTCACCGCAGCGTTCCCCGCCAGATCAGACTGAGCGATGCCCACGAACTTCGGGAACAGCTTCTGAGTCTCGGGATGCTGCTTAAACAGACTGAAGAGACAGAATCATCAGGCAGCTCTCAGCAGACCACAGAGATGTTAATCAGGACGGTGCCGTGACTGACCGGGTCAGAACTTCTCCTCCGGTGCCCTCGAAGTCGGCCTCGACCACCCCCCAGCATTTCAGAACCAGTTCGTGATCAGCCATTGCTGCAGGAGAAAACACACCTGTCACTAATAACCAGCCAGTACTCTCCTGCCAACATTTCAGCTGTTGGGAATCACATTTGCATTCTTAAACAAGGCGTTTATGTGCGACGTGTTTCAGTCTGTGCCTATCACATGGCCTCCGCTTCACTCATGACCCGTATCAAGCCACTTTCAGCTGTAAAGCTACTTTAAAACTATGACCTCCTGAGCTTATGTCGATCAGGAGAGTCTATGGACTTACAGTGTTTACTGTGCTCTCGTTTGCACACATTAAACGAGCGCTGGGAGTGTGAGTATATATGTTTTCAGATGGATGACTGACCTCGACATTTGACCTCTAAAGAACTTATAAATGAGCTACATTAGTACCATTTGTCCAATAACTAGATCATAGGATAGATTGTTTTTAGTGTTTGTTTGCACTTCGCTTGGCTGATTAGTTGCATTAATCAAAATAATGTAGCATCTATGGTAGTTATTAACATTAATAACGGCTGCAGTAAAGTGCAGCGTGTAGTTTGAGGCGACTGGAGTCAGTTCAGTTTGAGGCTCCAGTGATCTGGAACGTGAGTGACCTTCAGGACGCTCTGTCGATCTCGTCTAGTCCTGCGCCACACACCGCACCGCTCGTCTACAGACCAACAGATCTGCAGTTTACTCAAGTTTATTTTACCTTCAGCTGGGGTTTTTCCATGACCCTTTTCTATTAGTTTTTATTTCTCAAAAAAAAAATCAATTTGGACTTGTTTTTTCCTCTGTAAAACAAAACCGACATTGAAATATAATGTTTATGTTTTAGTTTTTTTCCTCTGTAAAAAAACATTTTTTATTTTTATATTAATTAGAAGTTTTGTTTTAATATTTTACAGTCTCTTAATAAATAAAGATTTCACTTTTAAGTTTCAATTTAACTTTTTAAATATACTAGTTTATTCTTCCCAAACATATTCTGCTTTTTAATGTTTTTTTTTTCTTGTTGTGCATGTTTTTTCCTTACTTTTTCCCTTCGTTAAAAAAACGAATTACTTTTGAGTTTAACTGCAGCTTTCAAATTCTAAATTAATATTTGAATAAACTACCATTTAACTTTTATGGTTGATTTTAAATATATAAATGTAGTAGTTTTCCCTTCTTGTATAATTTCTGCTGCAAAAGAATAAACGTAGTGTTATGTTTATTTAAAATGATCAAAACATTCCGGGTACAATTCCTAAATAAAATTAAAAAAAAACATTTTAAGTATTAAAATAACCCCCAGGAATGACAGATGCGGTCTGCTGGGAATAATTAGCATCTTAACTTTCGCACAAAGCTTTAGAAAGTCCAGTCAAACTCCTTACCGATATCAGCGTCCTCTCTGAAGAGCGTGTGACTGGATGAAGGTTTGGAAAACTCCCCAAATGAGCTCAGATTCCCCACTTTCACCTTTTATACAGCGTCCTTGTGATGTCACCTGTCAATCACACTGTCCCTCTCCTTGTCTTGAAATGCTAACCCCACCCCTCTGTTTGCCCCCACCAGCACACACACACACACACACACACGTAGAACAGATCTGCAAATGAAGCCATTTGAGATGCTCACTGTATTATTCCACAGCATTTGCATTGCCGCACAACCCACAGATGCCTATCTGCACACCTATATTCACTTTAAAAGTCATTTTGAGATGTGCCAGATGGTTTGCTTCCACAGCATCATCTCTCCCACTGTGTCATGCTCTTCTGCGAGTTCATGTAGTGGAAAAAAACAGATGAGCCGTCTCGGAGTTTGATTTGGGGTGAATGGATGAGCGTTCAAGGCTTTGGCACCGGAAAACAAAACAATGACCGACGCGTGTGCAAACAAACACAGGAAAACTCCTTCAAAAGTGAGCAATAAAAGCTGTGCAGCCCTGTCTTTGGCCATATCTATCCCAGCACTCATTGTCTCTCTGCTGCAGTCACCAGACAGGTGTATTAATAGCATTTGTAGGTCCGTGGAACATGTGTGAGCGTGTATTTGGATAAGGGAAAGCCATTCCCCTCCATTTGGACTGGTTCAAAGACGGGTCAAGTTCAGCGTCCACTGCCAAACTACCAAAACCTGGCAGAAATGAGAGGAGCTAAATACGCTGGGACCAACTCTGGACTCCAACACTTTCCATGAGATAAAGATAGTCAAACAGTTGTGCTTCGATCACCAAGAGAAAGAAAAAGAGAGAAAATCTACTCTGCCATAAGATAGTCTTTTTCAACTGGTTGACCTTTTAGTTAATGTTAATGATGACAGACAGACAAACAGATGTACTCGATCCGGGACAGAGGATCGCTTTTGACTTGAGTTCAGCGCCATCTAGAGAAAAAACTGCTAACGTGCTGCAGTTCTTGCATTTTGTGTACATGCGTAGTCGATTTAAAGTTTAGAAGTACATTTTGACGGAACGTGTTGCGTTAAGAAGCGCAGTCGTATTTTACTAGGCATGCAGATCCAGTGATAATCGATTAAAAGTAATTTAAGAGACAAACAAAAAATGTTTAAATAAACTTTTTTTTTTCGATTTCTAGCAAAATAAAAGTCGTCTGGAAACGTTCCAAAATCGTTCTTCCAAATATACTGCAATATATGCGATATATATATATATATATATATATATATATATATATATAATAAAATTAATAAAAAATATATGTGTTTAGAAATATAAAATGTTAAAAATAGATTATGACAACTAATTTATAAAAACAATCGTGCGTCTGTCAAGGCTTTTATTTTGGCAGGTCGTGCAGCGAAAGTGACGTTGCCTAATCACCAGCGAGTGGCCATTTTTATTTTTATGTGCGTCCAGATCCCACTTCCGCTCATTCCTCTCCAAAAAACGCATTTAACAGTGATTAATAACGGGTATCACCAGCAAACCGGCCAACTTTAACCGCCTTTGTCGCAGAGGAAGAACACGACAGATAATTTGGGAGTCTTTGTCATCATGAATCCTGAATAGTAAGTTTGTGTAGGAAAGCGCCGATGACACATCAAACACACGTCACCTGCTTCATTATTATTCACATAAATCATTACCGCGGCAGTAAACTAAACATTAGTTAACGTTACTTGATGTATCTTGGGTTAATTAATTCCTATTTGTCTTAATTGTGCTGTGTCTTTTTAACGATATCGACAAACCGAGTGTTGTTTCAACCTGATTTAAAAGTATCAACATTGAAGTTTGCGTACATATGTGTCCTTTACTAATGTTTCAAATAGAGATGTAAACAATAACCGTCAGTCTGTGTCTCGAGCTCTCTGAGCGCCACATCATAATAATACAACTAAAGAAACCGTCTGCATAATTATCATCGCGTTTATAATGAAATAAAGCCCTCCTCAAGTGCTGTCAGAGAGCTGATCCTGTCACTCCTGAGGTGACCAAACCTGATCTTGGGCCTGAACTCACTGAGTTTGTCACATGTTGAGCTCTGTTTCAGGGTTGTTGTGTAGTTTGAGGGCAAGTGAAGTCATTTGTTGCCACACCACTTTTTCAAAATCTCTGGTTTTACCATTGTAATACTGTGGTGTTGAAAGACATCATGTGAACCTGTCATACATGCATGATGCATAGGTCATAATTCACATCAACTGCATTGGTATTGTTTTCTTTTTTTTATCATGCAAAATTGATTTCTTGTAGATTTCGGGGTCAAGTATGTGCCTGACATGCCCTTATGTCATGGTGACACACATGTGTTAAACACATAATGTGATCCCCTCTTCCATTGACTCGTCCTGTGGTTTGTGTTTCAGTGATTACCTGTTCAAGCTCCTGCTGATCGGAGACTCTGGCGTGGGGAAGTCCTGTCTCCTGCTGCGTTTCGCTGTAAGTTACTGCTCAGATGATGTTCACACACACGGGGTCAGATATTGCGCAGGTGATTTGACTGTCAAACAGCTCCGTGTTCGAGGTGAAGGAAGAATGTCGTCTCTGCAGCTGCTCTTCTTTTTAGTGCGTGTGTGTAGAAACGATGCCTCATTTTTGATTGTGTGTGTGTTTCCTCAGGACGACACGTACACCGACAGCTACATCAGCACGATCGGAGTGGACTTCAAAATCAGGACGATAGAGCTCGACGGAAAGACCATCAAACTACAGATCGTAAGTGTGCTCCACTTCAACACCCCAAACCGTTTATTACATGACTTTCTTTTAAACTTTGGATCTGAGAGAGTTTTAAGTGTTTTTGGAAGTCTCTTCTGCTCAACAAAGCTGCATTTATTTGATTAAAAAAAATAGTAAAAATTGTGAAATATTATTGCTGTTCAAAATGTCGGCTTTCTGTTTGATTTTATTGTAAAATGTAATTTATTTCTGTGATGCGCGGCTGTATTTTCAGCATCATTCGTCCAGTCTTCAGTGTCACATGATCCTTCAGAAATCAGTATGATATGCTGATTATCTGCTCAAGAAACATTTCTGATTATTTATGTTTTCGTGGAAACCGTGATGCATTTTATTTTTCAGGTTTCTTTTAATAGAAAGTTCAGTTGTTTGAAATCTTGTGTAAAGGTCTTCCCTGTCACTTGACTCCGTGCTGAATGTGTGTGTGTGTGTGTGTTGTCAGTGGGACACGGCCGGTCAGGAGCGGTTTCGCACCATCACCTCCAGCTACTACAGAGGAGCTCACGGGATCATCGTCGTGTATGATGTCACGGATCAGGTGACCAGACACTCCTTCAGTGTGCGCTTCACACACAGCACGTCTGCTTCAGTCACTCGTGCTTCAATGTTCTAATGTGTTCCTCAGGAGTCCTTCAACAACATCAAGCAGTGGCTTCAGGAGATCGACCGCTACGCTAGTGAAAACGTCAACAAGCTCCTGGTGGGAAACAAGTGTGATCTGACCACCAAGAAAGTTGTGGATTACACCACAGCCAAGGTCAACACAACACTACATTCAGCAAAATCACAACAAGACTCATGTTTTACACAGTGAAGTTTTCATTAACTGATCATTTATCATCATTTGTTAAACAACAAATCATTATAGTCAGTCATTTAGAAGTTATGTTTTTTTTTTAAATCATTTTCTAGTTGCAAACTGAGAATACCAGATTAATTATTCATTAATTTATTATTTATTTATTATTAATTATTCATTAATTTATTATTTATTACTAAAAAAGACTGGCTGATTAAATGCATATATTATTATTTATTGTTAATCAATAAATAATGAATCATTTTAAACGTTTTCTGGTTGAACCTCCAAAGACTGGCTGAGTAATGATTTAAATGGTAAATTAATAATCTGTGTAAAAAACTTTCCTGATTGCAAATTTTAAGATTAGCTGTTTATTAAAAAAAAAAAATTAAGTTAATAATGTTTTAAAATAAATTATTACAATTAATAATGTATCCGTAATCTATAAAAAAAAACTGATTAATAGCCTAAATAATGTTATTTAAATATTTATTATTAAACATTAAATAATTTATTATTTACAAAACCTTTCTTGCAAACCAAAAGTAGTATTTTATCATTATTAATTGTGAAATAATTAATAAATATATATTTTTTTGAAATGTTTTGTTAATGATTAGTACTAATGAACAGCCCTAAATAGGTTGGAATATTTAAATATATTGTATAAACTATTTTTTTTTCTCATTTAATTGCTGAGCTAAACGCTCAGTTTGAGATCAGGCTGTTGTTTTCTGTCTCCAGGAGTTTGCGGACTCTCTCAGCATCCCGTTCCTGGAGACGAGCGCCAAGAGCTCCTCTAATGTGGAACAGGCCTTCATGACCATGGCAGCAGAGATCAAGAAGAGAATGGGCCCCGGGGCCACTGCAGGAGGCCCCGAGAAATCCAACGTCAAGATTCAGAGCACGCCGGTCAATACATCCTCCGGAGGATGCTGCTGAGACCAACGACAGTAACGCTACCAACCATACGCCACAGCTGAGTGAGTGAGTGAGTGAGTGTGTGTGTGTGTGTGTGAGAGAGAGAGAGAGAGAGAGTGTGTGTGTGTGTGTGTGCAATAAAGACTGAGAATATTAAAGAACAGGAGAGAGAGAGAGAGAGAGAGGATCAAATGAAACATTGCCTGACATTGACCCATGCATGCACATGGATGCATGACCAGACAAATACACATCCAGCCGTGGGGCGAGTCAAACACACGTCTTCACGGCTCAGATTCTGTCGCTCTTTACACAAGCATCCGGCAGCACTTCCGGACACCAGCGGTTTTAGAGGAGCACCACCAGGTTTGGCTTTGAACTTCCTCTTTGGATCTTTGAAGGAAGCTGTGGACTGTGATGTCATAACTGACCTCGGAACAGTGGGATCTGTTACTATGGCTCCCAGTGGGGTTACTCCGTCCCTCTCCGTCCCGTCTCTCGTTTGGTGGAGCGTTCGCCTGTTTGGCAGTTTCTTCTGTTTGGTTTTTATTAGTGCTCCTCTGAGCGAGACCAACGCAACACTTACAATAGAGCTAGTCATGTTTCTAACATTATTATTATTATTATCCTGGGCAGTTTGTTTGAGCTATAATTTGGAAATCAAGAACCAAATCCTAGGCCGCTTGTAGTTTAGACGCATATTTCAACTAAAAATGATCAAATAAATCCTGATTCTGTCATCATTTACTCTCCTTCAGGTTGTTCCACGGCTGCGTGTGAGTTTCTTTCTACTGTTGATCACAAAACATCTCGGTTATTTTGTTGTGATGTTTAATTGCCGGAGGCGTTCACTTCCATAGTGTGTAAAAAAACTGCTGTGTGTGACGCCGGCAACTGTTTGGTTCTCAACCGTTTTCAGAATTTCTTCTTTTGTGTTCAACAGAAGAAAGAAACTCTCTGACGCGTCTTGTACAACATCAGGGTGAACAAATGAACTCTGCCTTTAAATGTCTATATTATCAGTTAGTTATTTTCATTAGTTTTGATTCTTATAAATCATGTATATTATGTGGAAGCTTGTCTTTATCCATGGGAAAAAAAAATCTAACAGTAAGTGCAATTCTTCACCTCACAATTTGGACGTTTTTTAACCCTTACTTTTTCCTCGCAATTACAAGAAATTTGAAATATGTCAAGGGGAAAATCTAATAAAATGTTTTATTCCATGATGGAAATAAACAA
This sequence comes from Carassius gibelio, assembly GCF_023724105.1. Lineage (NCBI taxonomy): Eukaryota > Metazoa > Chordata > Actinopteri > Cypriniformes > Cyprinidae > Carassius > Carassius gibelio. The sequence continues at coordinate 32,086,582 of NC_068396.1, read as the reverse complement.
CAACAAAATAGAAATTAGTTCTTATTCGAGTCTGAATTGCTAAAAAAAAAACAATGTTTTGTTGAAAACAAGCTTCCGTAACAGTGTGACTGTAACAGGAGCAATAGCAGATCTATGTACAAATGGATCTATGGAAATCCCACAGATAAACAGGAAATGACATCACAATAAGTAAAGCAATGTTGCATATGTAGCTTTTTGTTTTCAGGGAGAAATGCTCTTTCTTTCCTGTATTGTTTTCTTTTACATCTCCTGATGTTCAAATAAACTATGAAGGAAAAGCTGAATAAAATGGTTTTAATTGGAGTGTTAGGTGACATGTTTCATCATGAAGCTATTTTAAATAGTCATAATTTTACTGTATTATTGATTAAATAAAGAAATCATACTGATCCTTAACATTAGCACAGTTCTTTCCGGCAACAAAAGAGTTCACACACTGAGCTGAAGTCTGACATCTGCACGCTTCCACGCTCCTGCAGAAAGAGACAGCTGTCCTGCAGGGGTCAGAGGTCAGGGTCAAGGACAATGCAGGAGCGCGTGTGACTCCTCGGGGGTCCTCTGGGAGGAGCCGAGCACGACGGCAGCTGTTCAGAGGAGAGCAAGAACAGAACACAGTGTGAGAACAACAGACTGTTTACATACAAACACGGATAGTCTGCTCAAAATGATATTAAACAGTGAATCAGCACTTAATCATGTAGATGTGATTTCAGTGTAAATCAGAGACGTTCCAGAATACTCTCATATGATCATATTCACTGAGACGAGGTCAAAGGTTGAGTGCGTTTCTTTGTGTGTTTGATGTGGTTTTTTATGCAGACGTGTGTGTGTGTGTGTGTGTGTGATCCAGCTGCTCTGACTGACTGCTGCTTCATCTCGTTCCTCTTGTTCAGGCCATCTGGTCAGTGTGAGGTGAAGGAGATGAGGACCGTCTGGAAATATCTGCAAACATTTTCACACACAGAAAGATTCTGATTACCTGCTAATGTAGATTTGTTTCGTTTTAAATAACTCATCTTGAAACAGAACATTGCATTGCTCCGAGTTTGGTCTTTAATAGTTAGGATAGGAGACATCAAAATTATGCTTTATTTAAATATCAACTTTATCTTTGTGTCAGATGCATTTTCTAGAATAGGGGCCTTTAAACTGGGGCCAATAGAAATATTAATATTAATTATTAAATTAATAAAAAAGATTAATAATTAATACAATTAGTTGATATAAATAAATGTGTTCTAAAATGTCTGATATTTAATACATATTTATATATTTTACAAATTAGAGTGTAAAATATGAGTTTAAAATGAATCAATTAAAATAAAAAATAATCTAAATAAAAAACGGATTATTATAGAGATCATACATAAAAAGGAAACAAAGAACCCCAACAAAATTATAATTAAAATGAATTAATAGATTATAATAAATAATAAAAGTTGATTTAAATAATTTAGGTTGTAAACATAGATTTATAATATTTATAAGATTAATTATACACAATAATTAAATAATTCACACTAGAAAAAAATGAATAGGAACAAAATATTTTCCAAATAATGTATTTATCAAAATAATTTTGCATGGAAAGCCCCTTTTATAGAATTCCTCTTAGAAAGTACAGTCATAAATGATCCAGTAAGAGTTTGTATCTTTAAAAAGAAAGCCGAGAGATGTTTGAGTTCATATTGAGATGATCTTCTGAATCTTCATGTGATGATTTCTGTTGGCTGTGACAAATATGCACATATAAACATATTCAGCTGCACTGAAATAAGGGCAATCTATTTGTCACGCTTTTTTTTCTATTTATCATTCTTTTCTGGATTGCTGTTGTTCAGCTGAACTTCACAAGAAATGCTTCACATATTTGTGGCTTTTCCACGGGAGCGCGGAGCACGAGGTCACGTTCACTGACATATGCAGACTGGAGAGAAGGAGGGAGGGGTGACATCTGTAGCATCGCGAGCTCCGATTCATTCTTGTGAATCGACTCGCTCGAGCGATTCATTTCAATGAAACCTTCAACAAAGATTCTTTTGAGCGATCACATGTTCCCAGCACGTTTAGATCAATATTTACCTATTTTTAACGTTGCTATTAGCCTCAAACGTTTAAGTTAAATTTAAGTAACATTATCGTAAACAAAAATACTGTGGAGAAATCATTAGTGCTACAAATGTTATCTACAATGTTGGGCTCTTACTCAAAACATGTAATTTATTACTCATTAGTTACTTCTATCAAAAGAAATATTATTACATTATTTCTGTCTGTCAACATTACACTACTAGTTACAATGCTTTACTTTCTTCCCCATGCCATGAAATCTTTCTAAACAATATATTTCTGCCTCATCACTTCACCAAACCCACACTAGATCAGAGTTATAAATAACTCTCAATGGTGACTGACAGTGATGTTTAATTAAAAGTTTTGTATAATCAACAGTTACCAAGTGACGAGCTGTTACTGTAAAAAGTAATGTTATTACTGTAACTAGTCACGTGTACATATACTGTAGTAATCTATAGTAAATATAGTGTTTTGAACCATACTATAGTAAAGTGTATTGTACTCTATACATTGTAGGCTATTTGCAACACTTTGTTAATGAATGCTACAGTATAGTGAAGTAGTGAACTGATAAACTGTAATGAATACTGTAGTTTTTACTACAGTAAACTCTAGTGTATAGTAGTATAATATATCCTATAGTTGCATGAAACATAGTACAGTATTGGGTAATTTGTTTCTGTTAGTATAGTTGTTATATTATTACCATAACAAATTAATTAAAGCACTTTACTATAGTATGGTTCAGAAACACTATAGTATATATATATATATATATATATATATATATATATATATATATACAATTGTTACTAATGCTTCCCTTCGAACGCCAAAAAAAGCTTCGCGAATCGGATCGAACGAATCGGTTCCATCAAAAGATTCGTTCGCGAATATCATTGGACATCTGCGAGACTGACGCCACTGTCGAAGACTCCGCTCGCGCGTTTGTTGATCGAGTGACTGCGCGTGAAACACGGTGAACGGCGAACGAGTTCGATGTGTCCCTGTCTGACCTGCACGCGGTGAGCTGCTTTAACAACTTGTGTTAATGTGTGACTGTGTGGTATTAACTTACTTTTGGAATTTTAATGTATGGAGTGTTTCAAATGTGTTCTATTGTCTTAAAAATGTATCGAAATAAAACAGGTCGGATTTAAGCGCTACTAAACCCCGTTAACGTCACGCTAAGACTCTGAACGCGATGAAACTCGGTCCGTTGAGCGCTGTTTACTGCAGCAGCTCCCGCAGGACGGCCAGGAACGGGTTAATACTGTCAGCCTTTACTTGAGAGAGCTGTAAAGCTTTCATTTTACTGTAAGTCATCTGAAGTTTGACTTCTGAGCTGATGTGGGCGTGCAGCGCTTCAGTTCAGACCTAAGCTAACTTAAGAAATAATCTAGCTGTATACATATACACGCATTTATACGAAAATAAGAGCTTTCGGTTCATTTTTGCACGTCTGCTCAGTGTTGTCTTATGCAAACCTCATATGTACACACTATAATAACAGTCACAATATCACACTCGAGACATAACAGCTCTAGAATTCTCAAATATAAACTGATTTACGCAGTGTTAATGATCCAGTATGTATTTGTGCATTGCGTGACTCGGGCATTATTTGTCCAGCTCTAGTTGTTGTTCTCCTGAACACATGATTGTTACAAACTATTTACTCTAACTACTGAGCAATCAGTTCAAGAGTGGAAGTGAGTCAGAGCAGTGCTGTGATTTACAGTAATCCCACAGTCATGTGTGTAGTCATGAGCTGTCACTGCTGAACTGTGTATCTGGCTGTAGCTCTTCAGAAGTTCATTTGAGCAGAATATTCATTTTAAAATACAGAAAACTTTTTTATATTTAAAATGTTAATATAAGAAATGTACACTAAAAATAAAATGTTTTAAATATAGTAATTACATTACATTTTATTCATTAAAGATAAAATAAAATAAACAATTAAGTTTTATTAAATTTATTTTTAAAATGTTATTATAGAAAAACATTTCAAATAAAATATACATTTTAAAGTTAATATATGTTATATTTTTATTAATTTGTCATTTTAATACATTGCATTTTATTCATTAAAGGGACACTGAGTAGGAATTACTCCCATCTAGTGGTGAAATTGTATTTTGCATTCAAACTAATTTTGCTCTCCAGCGCCTCGCTTTTCCAAATGCGCGTTGCATCTACGGTAGGCGATATGTACCAAAAAGCTTTGACAGGATGTCTTCTAATAGCACTTCGTCGAGTTTTCCTTCAGGTGAACAGGTGTGTTATTTCAAACAAACTGCAACATGACCACTAACAAACGAATGTTACAGTATGAATTACTGACTGTGGAAAACATGAAATATTGTAATTAGTAGTTATGTCTAATTTATTCGTTATATTTTCTGAATTATATGCATTGTTAGATATAAAAAAAATATTATAATATAGACTGTAACACTGACTTACCTGTCGAGAAGAAAACTGGCCACTTCAGCGTCTCTTTTGAAATCTTTATCCAGCATTAGCTCTTTCCACCTAGAAAAAGCTTCCCCGACATTAACTCTTGTTTTCTGTAATCTACGGTCACATTTCCTTTTACGTTCTATTTTTGACTGTTTTGGCGACGATGTTTTCTTCTCCTGTGGCGCGGCATATGTATGGTCCATAATAAGAATGCAATCCAGACTTTTAAACTTGCCGGTGCAGTTTCAAGCGCCTCTCACTGCTCTGCACCTGCGTTTCTGGCTCTGACCGAAAACGCGCTGTGGAAACGCGTTGGCTTAGTACTTTTTGTCCCTCTCTGCTATTATAGTTTTGCAAGATGGCGGAACTACATGGAAGCCTCCGTCGACCTACCCATCCCATGTATATAAAGATAATAAATTCTTCATTTACAAGGATTAGTTTAAACATTGGCATAGGTATTTGTACACCATTGAGGGCATATTTATTAATAAAAATATTGATTTTAGATAATAAAATACCTAAAAAGTTACTTATTGTCCCTTTAAAATTTAATTTTGAAGATACTATTAAAATTAATACTTAACAATAATTCAGTTAATTGTATTAAAAAATACTTTTTTGCACCCTCAGATTCCAGATTTTCAAACAGTTGCATCTCTGTCAAATATTGTCAGGTCCAAATTTTTCAATTAAAAAAAAAAAAGATCCATATGACTGGTTTTGAGGTCCAGGTTCACATATATCAACTATTTTAAAATAGAATCTTAAATTAGTAATTAAAAATATTATAAATATAATGCGCTTTGCTTAATTTCTGTGTGTTTCTCTCTCAGATATACGCTACATGTTGGGTAAAGGCCTGAAGCGGAAGCTGGAGAAGGAGGAAGATGATGGTGTGATGAAGATGAGCTGTCTTCAGGAGGCGTCACCCGTCTGTTACTGGCTCCAGCGGCAGACCGTGCTCAACCTCTCGCTGCTCAAGCTGCACAGCCGTCCGGGACACTCGGAGCCGGGCCTGGCCCGCAGGGTGCTCATCACCAACACACTCCGG